>NC_045981.1:20793185-21093185 GCF_010909765.2 Amblyraja radiata | reverse complement strand
GAGAGGTCCAGGAAGGGTATCAACTGCTTACGGCCTAGACTGAAGGCAGTGGGCCAAAATCCAGATTTCAAGCAATGCATTAAAATAGGGTAAAGTGATGAAGGGAATTGAGGAAGTGATAAAACATAACGCAATTGTGGGGAAGGCAGTGGATATCCAGACCTGCAATACAGTCACATCTATAATTGTTTGGGAGAACTGATACCGAAATTATAAGAATAGTCTTATTTTACGTTGTAATCTTTTTGTTTGCTTGGAACCTAAATAGTGACGGTATAAGAATTTCCATTGATCTGAGTGAAGGGATGAAGAAATTGGATGGCGAATACCCTCTTCCTCTTAAGTGGACCCGTGGGACATTTAGGGTGTTCCAGATCTGTCAAACATCACTTCTCTTGAAGGGCCTCGACCCAAAACATCACCCATTCCTTCTCTCCTGAGATGCTGCCTGCCCCGCTGAGCTACTCCATCTTTTTTTGAGTTACTCTATCTTCGGTTTAAACCAGCATCTGCAGTTCATTCCTACACATCACTTCTCTTCACATCTATGAGATGTTGCAGCACACAGAAAGGTTATTCAGATAGTCAGTGACCCACACTAACCTACCATTGTGACTCTCTGAACCTCCAGCGCATTGTATGATTTAAAACAACTCTTGATACCTTCATCTCACCAACTTCAACAGCGGAGACCATTGAAAGAAAGCCTTAAGTGAAAATATTGCATCTGAAAAAATCTAATTTGAAATTAAACGTCAGAACCCCCGAGTGTCACCCATCTCAAAGTACCGAATGGTTGCAGACAGGATGTAGGTGATGTGGCTACATAACACATAAGTGACAAGTCAGCTTCTCCTCTACCTGTAGCTGCAATAATCTGCATGAAACAGTGAACCACATCATCATATCCATCCTTTTTGATATAAAATCCCTAACTGAAAAGCAAGTGTTGCAGTAACAAGCTTTTGTAACCTCCTCACTGACCTGGCAGCCTGCAAGGTTCAATACACCTTGCTGTGGCAGTGCCATGAGGCAGAGAAGGTTTCCCATTACCATTATTATAGGTTTTTGAGTTTGAGTTATGAAAATAAATTTGTAATCGAGTCTGTGAAGTGCTCATTATGTGCAATCTTTCTTCTTGCAAATAAAAATCAGAACCTTAGAAAATTATTTTACCTTTTACAGTGCTCCTTGATAAACCAGTGGAAGACCTGGTGATGAATCAATGTGAGGATTTGGGACAGATGCGGCAGCAGTCTACACTCATAGATCAGACTATAGCAGCTCTGGGCCCTGGAAAGGTAAAAAAGGTCTCCTCTCATTCATGCATGCTAACTCAGGTGCACAGCTACAGTACATTATATGCTGAACGGTGCTCCAGGAAGGTGCTCATTGGAGCCACACCCTGGGTTGAGGACTCTGGGGTGAGGGAATCTGTCAAACATTCCCCAGGGTGGAGATTCTGTGTGACAGTCTCTGGGAGGTACAGGGTGTGGCTGGGAGGAGTGGCTGTTGGACAATTCCTGTGATGTATGATATTTTCCAATTATTTTCTCTACATCATGTCATAAGTAAACCCTTTGCAGATTGCTCCCTAGTTTTGTGTTTATCTCTTGCAAAAGTATACTTTATTTATGTTGTGTGACTCTCTGGCAATTTCTCCTCTGGTGAGATGCTCATTCCAGTGAGGCACAACAAATAGCGCATAGAACTAAGTACAGTACAGCACTGGAACAGGCCCATTGGTCCACAATATATATCTGGCACATGATGTCAAGATCAACTCTTAATTATCTGCACATAATCTACATCACTCCATTCCATGCATTTCCATGTAAATCATGGCTGGGCTGCAGAATGATGCTCAGTTTGTTAAGTTAGCTGTCATCCAGTGAACAGAAAATATCATCATTTTCTCTTTCAAATGTTCAGGGTTACTCCATTGGGAGTGAGTTTTGGAGCATACCACCATGGATTGGAGATGAGTTAAGTGGTGTCAGAGCAACACTGAATCAGACAGAACGTGGATTCGCACCTCCTATTGTTCGCATTGGGAAATCTCGAACTATGAAGCAGGAAACTGGTATTTTCTAAACCTACGTTAAATTGGGTGAATTTGAATTCAAGATTTCTTGCAATTAACCGATGTTAACCTACAAAGGCGGTTTAACGTCTTTGGAAAAGCCAAGACCTTGAGCTGACCGAAATGAAATTTTCTTCATTATGTCTGATAGAGCAAAGTGAATCAGATCTTAATCACAATCTCATCAAACAAGAATACTGTTTATCTTCTCTGATAATCACCTTACCAGGAAAATAGAGAAATCACTGGGTTTTTTCACACAGCATGATGTAACATGTGTCATTTCACTTTCAATTGAAAGCAAGAGGATACATTTTCTATGAAAAATGTAAACTTAAAAGAGTTTGACATTGACCTATCCCTCTGAGCACAGAGCTGGTCGTATATTCCATTTGCATTACCTGACCATACATCATAGAAAAGTACAGCACAGGAACCGGCCCTTTGGCCCACAATACTGTTTGCCTTGTACAGGGCGGCACAGTGGTGCAGCGGTAGAGTTTCTACATGACAGCATCAGAGACCCGGGTTTGATCCTGACAACAGGTGCTGTCTCCCTGTGATCGCGTGGGTTTTCTCCAGGCACTGGTTTCCTTCCACATTCCAAAGATGTGCAGGTTTGTAGGTTAATTGGCCTCTATAAATTGTCCCTAATGTGTAGGATAGAACTAGTGTACAGGTGATCATTGGTTGGTGCAACCTCAGTGGGCCGAAGGGCCTGTTCCAAGCTGTATCTCTAAAACTAAAACTGTTTCTTGTGTTCACTCTTGTATTCAGAGCCTTGTTTATTCTCTTGGGAATCCTGGGCATCACATTCTTCAATCTGTCTCCAACAGATGACTGAGATTATGAACACTGCTCCCCAGAGAAGTGGCAAGCAGCTTTCTGGTGCAAGAGCGCAATGTTCAGACTCATGAGTATAGCATTGCTGCTCCCACCCTGAACAGTGCCCTCCTTGCACCCGAGCAATGAGTCATCCCAAAACCCCAGTCAAGAACAGGTCAGTCTAGGGCTAGGTCTACATGGTTCAGTACTGCTTGAGGACACTTCACAGCCATCCACAGTCACCACAGTGTGCTGCTGTCTAAATGTGCTGCAGTCATTGTGGGTGCACCTTATATGACAGATAGGATTGGCAAAGGCACCCAGAGGGCAGATACTCAGCAGTGATTCATTTCATATTTATTCTGGTTTAAGTGCTGGGTTGTCAATCCACATTATTTTGCACAATGGAATAGATTCTTGATTGTGGTGAGAAATGGCAGTGAAATGAAATCCAGGTACATAGATAGGAAAGATTTATTGGGATAGAGGCCAAACACAAATGGGAAAATAGATTAGCGTAGATAGGCATCTTGGTCAGTATGGATGAGTTGGGAAGAAGGACCTGTTTCCAAGCATATAATTCTGAATCTTTGGGACTATGAAAGGTGGCAAGCACTTACCACAGCACGTTTGTTACAGAATTACATCCTCCAATCCAAGCCTTGTCGTCATTAGTTATGTTTATGTAAATCCCCTCACCCAGGGTGAAGAAACATAGACAATAGATGCAGGAGTAGGCCATTCGGCCCTTTGAGCCAGCACTGCCATTCAATATGATCATGGCTGATCATCCAAAATCAGTTCCCAATTCCGGCTTTTTCCCCAATCCCTTGATTCCCTTAGCCCTAAGAGCTAAATCTAACTCTCTCTTGAAAACATCCAGTGAACTGGCCTCCACTGCTTTTTTTTGCAGAAAATTCCACAGCTCTTTGGGTGAAGAAGTTTGTCCTAATTTTAGTCCTAATGGTCTACCCCTTATTCTTAAACTGTGACCCCCCCCCCCCCCCCCCCCCCGGTTCTGGACACCCTCAACATCGGGAACATTTTTCTGCATCCAGCCGGTCCAATCCTCTAAGAACTTTATATGTTTCTATAAGATTCCCTCTCATCCTTCTAAATTCCAACGAATCCCAGTCGACCCATTCTTTCATCATATGTCAGTCCCACCATCCCCACATCCTCAAAAAATTCCAAAAGATTAGTCAAGCATGATTTCCCCTTCATAAATCCATGCTGACTTTGACCGATCCCGTCACTGCTTTCCAAATACGCTGCTATAACATCTTTAATAATCTACTCCAGCAGCTTCCCCACTACTAATGCAAGGCTAACTGGTCTATAATTCCCCGTTTTCTCTTTCCTCATTTCTTAAACAGCCGTGGTACATTGGCTATCCTCCAGTCCACAGGAACTGATTCAGAGTCGAGAGAACATTGGAAAATGATCACCAATGCATCCACGATTGCTAGGGCCACCTCCTTGAGTACTCTGGGATGCAGACCATCTGGCCCTGGGGATTTATCTGCCTTCAGTCCCAACTGTTTACCTAACACCATTTTCTGACTAATGTGGATTCCCTTCAGTTCCTCCCTCCCACTAAATCCTCAGTCCACTAGTATTTCCGGGAGATTGTTTGTGTCTTCCTTAATGAAGACAGAACCAATGTACTCATTTAACTGTTCTGCCATTTCCTTGTTTCCCATTATAAATTCACCTGTCTCTGACTGTAAGGGACCTACATTCGTCTTCACTAATCTTTTCCTTTTTACATAGATAGAGAAACATTTACAGTCAGATTTTAAATTCCCTGCAAGCCTTTTTCATGTTCTTTTTTCCGCCTCTTAATTAACCCCTTTGTCCTTCTCTGTTGATTTCAACATTTCTCCCAGTCCTCTGGTTTACCGCTTGTTCCAGCCAACTTATATGCCTCTTCCTTGGCTTTAACACTATCGTTGACTTCTCTCGTCAGCCATGGTTGAGCCGCCTTCCCAGTTTTATTTTTTCGCTAGACAGGGACGAACAATTTCTGGAGTTCATCCATGCGGTCTTTCAATCTTCGCCATTGAATGTCCAATGACGAATGTATAATTTGCCAGTCTATCCTAGCTAATGTCACTCCTTGCTATTGCATTAATCTCCTCTTTAACCAGCAATGCTACCCCACCTCCTCTTCCTTTCTGTCTTTCCTTCCTGAATGTCGAATACCCCTGTGTGTTTAGCTCCCAGCCTTGGTCACTTTGTGATGAATTTTACATCAGAACTGTTCACAAATCTCAGCAGGTATTTTTGAATACTAGGAGGCTGCGCACCCTCACAAATTAATGCATTGATTTGATTTTAATATCTTAATCTGTCTTGTTAATGTTCAAATCATGCAACTGTGTAAAGTTAAAACAAATGGTCATGGTTCACTACTGGTAGGCTTTTACCAAAACAAACCAGAATGCTATTGAATCCAATATCACTGTGATCAGGGCTATAGGAAAAGCATGAGGGGAGTATAACTGATTGGATGGTATTTGAAAGACCAGCACAGGCAAATGCACTACTGGTCTCTTATGATATTCTGGAAGTTTTTCAGCCTTGTTATTTTCTTGTACCAGTGGGAATTGACATTTGCTAAATGGAACACCAATGGTACAGATGATATTCTGACAGTGCTGTTGCTGTACTCACAGAGCAGCAAATAGATTGACCTCAGCCCCTTTTAATGGATTTGTCTGCATTTGTGGTTTCACTTATTTTAGGCACTGACTTCTCTGAGAAGTACAGAAAAAGTATACCGGAAAATTTGCACCTGAAACATCGATTGGAAGAGATGAAGACTGTTTTGAGACATTTGGACTTTAGAGAACCGGTAAGTATGGCAGACAAAGAAAAGCCATGACAGAAAGTACATTATGTGATGTGCCTTGTACTGTTTAATAGCACCAAGAATGCTGCACTAAATAACTGACCTTTGCCAGCCAATACTGTACCCCTGTGATATACATACAATGGCTTAAATGCAATAGTAGTACTATATACCTATGTATTACGATAATTGAGCTGTATCTGTCAAGTTAAGGATCATGTCACTTAATGTGTGCATATTTAGACCGAAGCCACCTTAGCAATGAGGTGAGGCGATATGATATTCTGAGATGTTGTTATCTAAGCTTTGGATCCTCCATTGTAATTCTCAGTTGCAATCCTCTTGTGGCACATTGTAGCTTTCCAGTCTCCAGAGATGTTCAAGTCTTATCAAGCTTATCTACTTTACAACAGCAGAGATGCTGGCTGTCTTAAGACTTGTAATTAGGTCCACTGTTGTTTGTCATCAATATTAATAATTTGGATGACAATGTTGTGAACATGGTTAGTAATTTTGAGGATGACACCAGATTTGGCAGTATAATGGACAGTGAAGAAGTTTATCCAACATTGCAACAGGATCTAGATCAGGGGTTCCCAACCTTTTTTATCCCGTTTACCCCTGGCAACTTTAATAGCACATAACAATGTTATTTCACTTATTTATGAACAACTAATGATGAACAGATACTGGTATACCAGAACCAAACACAGTCAGTCAATGAGAAAAAATATGTACAAATCCTGAATCAACAAATTTACCCCCTGGATCGGTGAAATTTACCCCCTGGGGGTAAGTTTACCCCAGGTTGGGAACCCTTGAACTAGATGAAAGGAGAGAGTGATGCAAGGAATGGCAGATGGAAATTTACTCAGACAAGTGTGAGATGTGGCATGTTAGTAAGTTAAACCAGTGCAGGAATAAAACAATAAATGGTAGGGTCCTGGAGTTTGCTGTATAACAAAAATAGACAAAAGAGTACAGGTCTATTGGTCTCTGAAAGTTGCAACACAAGTAGACAGGGTGGGAAAAGGGTGCTTGACATGTTTGTCTTCATTGGTCAGAATATTGAATACAGAAGTTGAGATATCATGTTGCATCTGTACAAGTCATTGGTGAGACTATATTTGGCATAGTATGTGCAGTTCTGGTCGCCAGCTATAGGAAGGATGTCATAGGGCTGTAAAGGGTTCAGAAAAGATTTGTGAGGATGTTACTGAGACTGAAGGACTTGAGTTATAAGGAGGGGATTGATGGGCTGAAACTCTGTTCCTTAGAGTGTAGGAGGCTGCGGAGTAACCAAAATAAGTTTATAAAATCAAGGAAGTGTAGATAATGCAGATGGTCATAGTTTTTTTTCCCACAGCATAGGGGGGTATAACACCAGT
The DNA here is from genome assembly GCF_010909765.2 of Amblyraja radiata. Lineage (NCBI taxonomy): Eukaryota > Metazoa > Chordata > Chondrichthyes > Rajiformes > Rajidae > Amblyraja > Amblyraja radiata. Next base: position 21,086,035 of record NC_045981.1, on the reverse strand, counting down.
GAGCATAAATTTAAGGTGAGAGAGTAAAGATTTAACCCAGATCTGAATGACAACATTTCCACACAGGGAGTGGTGGGTATATGGAATGAGCTTTCCAGAGGAAGTTACAGGGGCGTCTACAATTACATTTAGACATGTATTTAGGTAGGAAAGGTATAGAGGGATATGGACCAAATGAGGGGAAATGGAACTAGCTCAGCCATCTTGGTAGGATGGACAATTTGGGCCTCAGAGCCTATTTCTGTGCTGTGCCTTTCGGTGTTATGACTCTACCCAGCTTCCTGCATTAGTTCAGCTTTTAGTACTTCCCCATTGATGAAGTCCAGTCTTAGCCGTACTCTGGCCTCAAAACCATTCCAGTCTATAACACTGCCCTGGATAATTCAGTTCTTGCTATCTATATTATGCAGATTATTGATGGTTGCAAGGGCTTTCAAAGATTTCCCATTACTGTAATGAGAATGATACAATGTATGAGCATTACTCATCATGATAGAATGTTTTAGATTTTGCACTCAGAATGCACACACATCATCTTCAGGAAGTAGGGGTTCTCCTCACTTGCAGAGAGTCTGATACCTCAGAAGATTGTCAGCATAAATCCACCAGTTCTGCCAGCTCACTGCCAAGTCCAGGAGTAATGGAAAGTTTTCTGTACACAGGACATTGATCAGCTGGAAGTCATTGGAACTGGCCGGCCCTACAGCTCAATGTCTGTGGAAAGTTTCCCCAAAGAGGATGCGCACTCCACTCAACAAAACAATGAAAACATGTAAGCATCACAGTCTCACCCTTCCTCTATCCCTCTCTCTCTCTCTCTTTCTCTCTCCATCCTCCCACCGTTTTCTCCCCTGTCTCCCCTGTCTCCCCCGTCTCCCCCCTCTCTTCCCCTCTCTCACCCCCTCCCCCTTTCCCCTAACCCCTCCCCTTTCCTTCTCCCTTTCATTTTCCATTTCCTTCTCCCTTTCCTTCTCCCTTTCCTTCTCCCCCTTTCCTTCTCCCCTTTCCTTCTCCCCTTTCCTTCTCCCCTTTCCATCTCCCCTTTCCATCTCTCCTCTCCATCTGTTCTCCTCTCTCTCTCTCTCTCCTACCCCCCCCCCCCTCTCTCTCTCTCTCTCGCCTCTCTGCTCTCTCATTCTCCTCTCTCTCATTCTCTCTCTCTCTCTCTCCCTTCTTTCTCATCCCTCTTTCTCTCACAACCTCTCTCTCTCACATTTTCTAACTTTTACTGTGTATTCTATGTGTCTCAAGATTCCACGCATTCTCATGCCTGCCCGGATAGCTTTCTCTATTGGTACCTTTGACTACATGTTTCTTTCTATTCTCTCTTCCTTCCTTACATCCATTTGGATGCAAACAGTGAGTAAAATTGTAGCTTCCTAAAGTACTAAAAGTACTAAAAGCATGCGAGGATAGGAACTAGCAGTTTGGAATATCAATACAACTATTATTGTTGGAAGCCATTCAGATCCCCACTGTACTTTATCTGTGCTCAGCATTTCTTTATTGTCATAACCTAATGCCGAGTCTGCTCCTGCACAAGTACAAGTGCAGAAGTCTGTGATAGACCCTTGCAGGTCCCAAATAATGAGATGTCAGCCACCAGAACAGTGAGTGACCTGCCCTTGTTAATGCTAAAACTAGGGGATTACATCATGCAGGACTTCGAGATTTTGCAGGGTCAGGATTTGACAATAGACAATGGACAATATGTACAGGAGTCGGCCTTTCGGCACTTCGAGCCAGCACCGCTATTCAATGTGATCATGGTTGATCATGCACAATCAGTACCCCATTCCTGCCTTCATCCCATATCCCCTGACTCCGCTATCTTCAAGAGCCCTATCAAGTTCTCTATTGAAAGTATCCAGAGAACTGGCCTCCAATGCCCTCTGAGGCAAAAAATTCCACAGACTCACTACTCTCTGTGTGAAAAAGTGTTTCCTCATCTCCGTTCTTACCCCTTATTCTTAAACTGTGGCCCCTGGATCTGGACTCACCCAACATCAGGAACATGTTTCCCGCCTCTAGCATGTCCAAACCCTTAATAATCTTATATGTTTCAATAAGATCCTGTCTCATCCTTCTAAATTCCAGAGTATACAAGTCCAGCCGTTCCATTCTCTCAGCATATGACAGTCCGGCATCCCGGGAATTAACCTTGTAAACCTACGCTGCACTCCCTCAATAACAAGAATGCCCTTCCTCAAATTAGGGGATCAAAACTGCACACAGTACTCCAGGTGTGATCTCACTAGGACCCTATACAACTGCAGAAGGACCTCTTTGCTCCTATACTCAACTCCTTTTGTTATGAAGGTCGATTCACTTTCTTCACTGCCTGCTGTACCTGCAAGCTTTCATTGACTGATGAACAAGGACCCCCAGATCCCGTTGTACTTGCCCTTTTCCCAATTTGGCACCATTTAGATAATAATCTGCCTTCCTGATTTTGCTACCAAAGTGGACAACCTCACATTTATCCACATTAAACTGCAACTGCCATGCATCTGCCCACTCACCCAACATGTCCAAGTCACCCTGCATTTTCATAGCATCCTCTTCACAGTTCACACTGCCACCCAGCTCTGTGTCATCTGCAAATTTGCTAATGTTACTTTGAATCCCTTCATCTAAATCATTGATGTATTTGCAAGGGTCAGGATTTGAGGTTGCCTGATAGTAAATTCCCATAAGATTATATGAACTAATGTTACTTCCTGTTCTGAAACAATGTTAGTTTGTGTCTAAGTTGCGGTATTTGCATTTTATGAAATGATGAGACATAAATTGATAATGCAAGAGACTGCAGATGTTGGAATCTTTAGCAAAAAGCAAACTACTGGAGGGCCAGGATACATCAGAGCAGGGAGATGGACAGATGCCATTTCGGGTCAGAACCCTTCTTTAGACTAGTGGATATTGATTTAGACATGAACTGGTGCTGAGCAGGGAATAAACTGAGCACCATAATTGTTTATGTTGGTGAAAGTTATCACAGGAATATGAGTTTGCTATCCATGCCAAAAAGGTGGAATTCTATGAACCTCAGAATGTTGAGGACAGACCAGCATCCAAAGTAGCCACTGTATTGTCAATATATACTTCCCAAAGACAGATGGGTTCTTACATTAGTCACCTTCAATGTACAGGTAGTGGTAGAATATGGTGGAAGATGATGGAAATATTGGATTATTGTAAGATTAGTGTGAATGGTGCATCATGGTCAATGGGACAGCAGGTCAAAGGGTCTGTGTCCATGCAGTGTCTATCTTATCCTCATCATACTTCTTCTTGAAGAGGCCCTGCCATCTCCAGCCCTTGGTAAGCTGTTTTGTGCAGACCACAGCAGACCCCCTAGGTTTAGTGATGCTAACTGTTGCATACTGAGGAGGGTCTACAGATGGTAATGACTGGCCCAATGAAAATTGTGAGTGGTTTTGGCAGTACTATTCCTGGTCCTCATTGGTTGCGTTACTCATGGGTGTTATCACCCATGTTTTAAAGCAGCTACCATTGTCTTTTAGCAGCTTTTAGCTACCATTGTCTTTTAGCAGCTTTTAGCTACCATTGTCTTTTAGCAGCTTTTAGCTACCATTGTCTTTTAGCAGCTAGTCCATGTGTCTTATTGGAGCCATGAAGAGATGTTAAAGGATGAAATTAAATGTTCTGTGAGATTTTTCAATTGCAACATTTGATTTAAATTAAGTAGTTGTCAAGTCATTGCCACAGTAAGCATCAATATGCTTACACCCAAACCTAGCAGATAAGTTACTTCCCTCATGTTAGCAATAGCTTTTGTACATTTCTTTGTCTGATGTGATTTTAATTAGTTCCTTTTAATTATGTTTTTTTCTTATAATGATGTGATCATTTATTGTGTGAGGGTGTGATTGTTTGATTAAACGATAGCTCTGCAATTGATCAGCAGGTGATGATATTGATAATTATGATTTACAATACCTCTTTTTTTGTTCTTTTTAGTGATTTGCTGGAGAACTACCCCGACGTCATTAATGAACCAATCATTGGTCCATCCATTATGTTCTGTGGACATCCGGCTCGTTGGATAAAGGACTCCTGTTCTCATAAGGTGAAGAGGTTACAGTCAGTGCTTCTTGATGACTCTTGTTAATAGGTGGAGCATGTGGATAGTGTGATAGTTAAGTTACCATGACCCCTTTTATCTTCTGTGCTTGCTTCATATCTAGCCGGTACTAATGGAAGATGAACAATTCAGTATCTTGAAATGATTTATATCAATCCATAACACTGGAGAATCAGAGCTTGCAAAGGGGTTGAACTGAAGTACATTCTCAAGATAGATTAAAGATACTTGTCGTTGTGAATTTTATGGACAGAATACACTGCAACCCCAGTGGTTAAGGGGGAGAATATTCAGGATGACAATTAAAGTAATTGGTGTTAAATTTAAATGTTACCAGGACTGTTCTTATTTAGGAAAGTGAACAATTACATTGTTGTGAATGGTGTAGATGCTTTAGGGATCAGAATTTGGTCCCCAGTCTCAGAATGCAGACCTCGATGTTGCAATCACAACGACACACTTGTGGTCCAGATAAGCCTTCTGATCAATGGTAACCACTCCACAATGTTGATGCTGGAAATTAATTATGGTAATGTCCTTGAAATTTTCCTGAAAGAGGAATTATACATTAACTCGCTGTTCATGGCCATTCACCTATATTCAGCCAGTGCTAATTGCTGATTTTAACCCATGCATTGTCCGTTTTGCTGTTTGCAGGCACGGACTACTTGATCACCTGACGGTGATATGTAAGTCCCTCACTGCATGGTCAGAAAGGGTGATGCATCATCCTCTCCCCTTTGGTCTTCTTCCTTCTCCTGCTGTCTCTCTGGAGGAAAAATACCTACATGACAGATCATTTGAGGGAGTGTGTCAAATTATCAGAAAGTGACAACATTCACTGCAAAGTATTGGAGTGAATCTCCAGCACAGTCTAGGCATTTAAAGTATGTTTTTGTGTGGGTTCTGCAATAATCCTTCTGGTTGTGGGTCTCCTTGCTAGAGCACTCTCCTCTTTTCCCATCAGCCTTGACTGGAATGATGCCCAAGTATCAAGAGGTCAGTCTCTGTCCTCAGTAACTAAGATAACTGAAATGTGGTGAGCATGACTGAATGCTGTGTCATAAATTAATGATGCAAGCTCCACATATGCCCGATATTTACCATGATATTGTTCATGACTGAACATAAGGTAAACATTTTTGGAATTGAGCCTATTGCCATCAATAAAGTTCATGTTAGTTGGCAATATCTCTGAGCATAATTTGTGTTCATTCCATCAACAAACCAGTAAACGTGTTATCTGCTGAAACAGATGTATGTAAACTCCATGATGTAGTAGAGGGACATTTACTGGGAGACATCACCAAAATGTCCAGTCCCAGTCTGGAAGGAGACAGAAGCAAACGATTAAGAGCCACTGTGACCAAAGGCAAAGTAGTTCAGGCACAGCTCTGGCTGCAGAATGCCACAGCTCTCTATTAACACCACCAGGGAGAACTCAAACCCACAAGAAGCACTTTTAGGACATGAGTTGTCTCCACTTTGGCATAAGAGGCCCTACAGTCCAGAGCACATCTCCTGCCTTTCCATGTCCTTGGTAGTGGGCAGCGTTCAGGTGCTCTACACCTCCTCCATCTTATTTTGCAGAAAGGTAGACAAAATTGCTGGAGAAACTCAGCGGGTGCGGCAGCATCTATGGAACGAAGGAAAGAGGCAAGGTTTTGGGCCGAAACCCTTCTTCAGACCCTTCTTCATTTTGCAGGAAGACAGATCATTTTGTGGATCATTTACCAAACCTCCCACATTCCTTTGTTTGCCTGAGGACTCAATGGTGATTCTGATTGAGTCGATTATAGCCTTTGTATAAAGGCAGGATTAAAAATCCTGAAATTAGTTATCAATTTTACTTATATATTGTCCAGATATCACATCCTGCTACTAAGCTCCAGGTTTTCTGCACTTGATAAAAGACCAATTATGGGACCACAGAGCTTTCCAATTTGCTGAGTATTGGGAGACAAAATAAAAATTGGAGCACGTACCACAGAAAAGGATAGTCCCACACACACATGTTTAGTTCCATACTATGTATTTGTGCTGGCTTACTAGGAAATGGAAAGTTCTATTCTAAATAATTGTCATATCTCAAGTCGATCTTAAAAGTTTAAAAAAGTATAGAGATGACCATAAAAAGTGCCTAAATAATGAAATATTGTTTGTGTCGTTATCTCTTTTGTTTCCTCACATTTTCTACTAATAAAAGGTATAGCTTTGGGCCATCACATGGGCCCAAGCCAAGCCTGCCTTTTCATTGGCAACGTGGAACAGTCTTTATTTCAACCGCCTCTGGCACCATTCCCCAACTTACACTGACCACTGCATTGGTGCTACATTATTGATCTGTATACAACTCTTCAATTTCATCAACTTCACCCTGTCCTCAAATTCATTTGGACTATTTCTGACAGATAGAGACATAGAAAATAGGTGCAGGAGTAGGCCATTCGGCCATTCGAGCCAACACCGCCATTCAATACGATCATGGCTGATCATCCAAAATCAGTACCCGTATCCCTTGATTCCTTTAACCCTAAGAGCTAAATCTAACTCTCTCTTGACACATCGCTCTCCTTTCTTGATCTCTCTGTTTCCATCTCAGGAGACAAACTATCACTTACTACAAGTCCACTGACTCCCACAGCTATCTAAACTACAACTTATCTTATACTGTCTCTTGTAGATCATCCTACTATCAGTTTCTCCATCTCTGTCATATCTGTTCTCAAAATGTGACTCTCCACTCCAGGACATTTGAAATGTCTTCCTTTTTCAGGAACCATAGCTTTATCCCACTGTGGTTGATGGTGCCCTCACACACATCTTCATTTCCCACACCTCTGCTCTCACCCCTCCAGCCCCCAAACAAAAACAGCAACAGCAATACTTGTACCCACCAGCCTCCGCATCCAACACACAATTCTCCAACATTTCCACTAGATACAACGGAATTCCATTACCAGTTTCATCTTCCCTTTCCCATCCGCTTCTGCACTCCACATCTCCAGAGATGCTGCCTGTCCTGCTGAGATACTCCAGCTTTTTGTCTATCTTTGTATTAAATGTCTTTATAGGCGTGGAATTGGATATATTCCCTGGCTGACATGTGAGATAAGGAATGAGGTAGCTGAGGAGCAGAGAGAGAATTTTAAATCTTCGCTGGCTGCAGGTGAGGTGACAGATGACTGGAGAACAGTAAATGAAATACCATTATTCAAAAAGGGCAGCGGAGATAAACAAGACAATTACAACCAGTTAGTCTAATGTCACTGCTAGTGAAGTTATTGGAAAATATTCTCAGGAAAGGATTAATCTGTATTTGCAGATGCAGGGATTAATCAAAGATATCAACATTGCATTGTTAGGGGGGAAATATATGTATTGAAGGAAATGTGTTTGCCGTAGTCTAGGCAACTTCAGTTAAGCATTGACAAGATCTCACATGGAAGACTGGGAATGGCTTATGGAATGGGATTAGATCAGTACTTGATATTTTGTGTGGACATGGAGGAATGGATTGTTTTTGTGGTGTACGGCTCTATGATTCTATGCTGCACTGTCATAATTTCTTATTATTCCCCCAGGATGAAGTTGGTATGATTGTCCGACTCACATTTGAAGCAATGGTAGGTGATAAGGCCATGTCCTGTCTGGAGCTGATAAATGATGGGACCACTGTCATCCACTATAAGTGGAAGCGCCTGCCTGAGCCAAAACATTGTGTGAAGAGCCCAAGTACGGCTTGGATGCAAAGATTCTACTTCAGCACCAATTCAGGTTTGCACTGATTATCACCGGTGATGATCCAAATTTGCACCTATCCTTGAAGATTTTGATTGCCTGGTGTAGGGGCAGTAGTCTTCTGCATCTTATTTCTGCTGTACCTGCATTGGCAGTGTTTGAAGAGACATTGTAGAGAAAGGAGCTGTTTAGCTTCACCATGGTGGATTTCCTTTTAGATTCAGCCCTGTTATCCCAATTTATCCATACCAACCATCAAGTAGACATTTATACTATTCTTATTTATCAGCACTTACTCTGTAGCCTTCTATGCCTTGGATAGTCAAGTACACGTCTAGATACTTCTAAAATATTTTGAGGGTCTATGCTTCCACCACTCCCTCAGGTAGCGCACTCCAAATTTCAACCATCCTCTAGTGAAAAAAAATCTTCCTTATATTCGTTCTAAACATCTTTCTCCGAGTTCTCCTGTTAACTTCCACATCTTTGGCCACTGTAAATGTTCCTAGTGGGGGGGGGGGGGGAGGAGGGGGGGGACATTAATGAGCATATGAGGATAATTTAAAAAAATATCTATGATGAATGTTGCCCAGTCCATCACAAATCAGCCTCCCCACCATCAACTCAATCTACCTTTACGCTGCTTTGGTAAACTAGCAAACATAGTCAAGGACCTTTTTCACCGTAGTCATTCCATCTCCTCCCCTCCCTTGTCTGGCAGAAGATGCAAAAGCTTGAAAGCATGTCCCACCAGACTCGGGAACAGCTTAGTCTCTGCTGTTAGACTACTGAACCATTCTCCCATAATTACGGTGTAGTTTCCACATTCCAACCTATCTCATTGTGGACCTTCGACTTGTTCTCTGTAACTGCAATGCTATAAAGGTGTAACATTGTATTTTACACTCTGGTATTTTTCTCTTTGCACTATCTGTGCATGAATTGATTGTACTCATGTACAGTATGATTTGACTTGATAGTGTGTAAACAAACCTTTTTACTGCATGCAGGTACACTTGACAATAATAAACTAATTTCAATACCAATAGGACTCTGTGAACATCAAGGTAAATCTCCTCGGCACCATCTCCAGAGCACTCACGTATCTTTTACACAGTGGTGACCTGAACTGAACATTATCTTCCAGAGGTAGCCCCACAAATGTTTAATGAAGCCATACCATAACTTCCTTGCTCTTATGTTCTGTGCCCCGTCTAATGAAGGCTAACATCCCATATGCATTCTTAACGCTCTACTGAGTTGTACAGTCACCTTCAGGGATCTAGAGACTGTATACTAAGGTCCATCTGTCCCTCAATATTCTCAACAGTTCTACTATTCGCTGTGCAGGTCCTCCCCTGATTAGAACTCCCAATATGCATTACTTCATACTTATCATGTTGCAAGTATTTTGTCAATTAATTGCAACTTGTTCATTCAAATGACACAATTTCTGATTATTTCTGTACGCCATTCTGTTTGCTAGGAGTCATTCTTCCCGGAGAGACAATTAATTTCCCATTCACCTTTAAGTCGCCGAATGCTGGGGTCTTCACCGATATCTGGGAGTTTTGCACCCACCCAGTGTTGTTGGCAGGGGCATCTCTGCATGTGGCGCTGTGGGGTGTGGCTCTCTTTGCAGATAGGAATGAAGAGACAAGGCAACAGCTACAGGTCAGTACCATGTTGGGGGCTTACTACTGTCTGTACTGAAGTTCAAGTCAGTCATGTGACTGTACTGTCATACGGACCAATACGGTGAGGTACAGATACAATGAAAATATTGCTTGCAACAGCATTATAGATACAAAAACTCAGACAACTCACAAAACATAAATTGTACTTGAATTACATGTAAATTCTGCAAGAGTAAAAATAAAAGACAAAGATGAGAAAAAAAACTAGGCATTAGTGCAAAACACATTACCTGCATTTATGAATCTATTAATATTGGTTTGCCATGTCTTCGGATTTATTTGGCATATTAACAGACATGAAGCTTCTTTACTGGGTTTGTTTTTTCAAGTCCAAATGTTATCTTAGCTTCCTAGACCATCACGGAGAACAGTTAAAAGTCAGCCAGATGGCTTTGTGTTTGGAACTGCATATTAGTCACAGTAGAAAAGGACAAAGCATAGTAACAGAAGTTAGCAATTTAACCCTCAGGCATGCTATAATATTCATGGAGGCATAGAAACACAGAAGTTGGGAGCAGGAGACCATTCTTCAAGCCTGTTCTGCCTTTCAAAGTAATCACAGTTGATGTGTCGGAAAGAACTGCAGATGCTGGTTTAAATCGAAGGTAGACACAAAATGCTGGAGTAACTCAGCGGGACAGGCAGCATCTCTGGAGAGAAGGAATGGGTGACATTTCGGGTTGAGACCCTTCTTCAGACTAATCATGGTTGATCATCCAAATCCTGTGCCCTGCTTAGCTTTCTCTCCATGTCTCTTGATCGTTCCAGAGCTCAGAAAAATATCCAGTTTCTTCTTGCATATTTAATGATTTGGCTACAAAAGCTTTCTGGCTGGAGAATTCAACATGTTCATCACTCTGTGCGATAAGAAATCACAACCCTCTCTTCATCCCAGTCTAAAATGGCTTACCCATCGGATTGCAACCTCTGTTCCTAGACTTGCTGATCGCATGTAACGCTTCAGAAATCTAAATAATGTTGGCAAATGACTATCAATTCATTCATTATTTCTAGAACCATTTTGTAAATATTCTAGAATGCAGTCTATCGAGCTCTGGTGATTTACTCGTCTTTAATTCCTTCCGTTTCTCTAATGCTATTTTTCCACTAATATTTGTTTAATTATGTTCCTCTTGGTGGACATTGCTTCCCAATATTTGTGAGGGAGTTATTGATGTCCTCCTTTGTGAGGATAGAATTAAAGTATAAATCATTTTGTCTGCCCTGTCTCCATTTCTTATTGTAAATTCCCCATCACCTACATTTGCCTTCACTAATCTCTTTTTCCTCATTTTACAGCCAGATTTTTTCTCTTAATTCTTATACACAGTTCCCCTTTCCTATTCAATCCCTTTATCGTGCTAGAATTTACTGAATTCCAAGATGAGATTTGACATCTCTTTTTGTATCTGATGCCATCCCTGGTTTGTTTTAAAATCCATTGGAGAGGCACTTTTTTGGTTTAATATTTGTGCCGATAAGGATTGGAGCAATTCTTTAAATGCTGGCCATTGTCTAACCATTGTCTAACCATTGTCAATCATTTAAAGAGTTTTTCCAATCTATCTCAGCCAACTTATACCTGATTCATTCTCACACTCCCCGTTTTAATCAAGAATTTTACCACATTGTGATCGCTTCTCTGCAATGAATGCACACAAGACTGCTTATTGATCCATTATCATTACACAATGTCCAGTGTAAGCTGGCCTGCTCTCTAGTTGGTTGCGCAGTAGAGTGGTCCAAGAAGTTATCATCAATGCGCTCGAGAAATTCTTGCTCTACAATTTTAGTACGAATAAAGTTGTAACCTTATTGCATACACCTGTAACTTTCTGTTAGTGCCATTCTCTGCATCATCACCAATGATTCAAGAATGTATATACAACCCCTCTAACATTTTTATGCCTTTGGTGTTCCTTAGTTCCACCCACACAAGTTCCACATTAATATTCACAGAGCTGGCATTCTTTCCCACTATTGAATTAATTCACTTATCTACTAATTAATTCTACTTACACCCTTTCCCTTTTTGCCTGTTCTTCCCAAATATTAAGTTTCTCTGGATCTTCAATTCCCATCCCAGGTTACCCTAAACTTATGCCTCCATATTTGCAACTATATCATATTTACTCATATCTGTTTATAGTTAATGTATCCACTGTATTGTCAATACTTCTCACTTTGGAACTCAATATCTTCAGGCTAGCATTGTCCAATGAGATCATGGCAGATCTTTGCTTTAACTCCACAGAACCACCTTTACAAAAAATCAACCAATGTTATTTGTATACATGAGATTTTCAGGCTTCCATTACCCATTGCATCACTTTTGTTACTTATTTTACAAAAATCCTGGCTCAAGTTTCATGGCTATATCCTTCTAATCCTGGAAACTATAAACATGGGAATAGTTTCAATATATTTTCTCCAAAATTCAAGTAAGGCACGATTCTAATCTGATGCAGAGCAGTTTTGAAGGCTGTGAAATTCAATAATTACTTAGAATTGCAGACTATAAGAAGGTAAGGTTCTTTATAAAATGCAGATATTGAAAATGAAACCTGTGATATGTCAGCTTGATATGGATATATATTTGACTTTCGAGAAGAAAGCAATGAATGGAATGAAGTATTTATACCATCCCAGGGACAGTCAGGGAACAATTTATAACAACAGCTTGGATTCATGCAAAATAGTCAGAGGTAATGATAGTTGTATCAGACCCAGCCAATTGTGCTGGATAAAGTTTAAAAATTCTTAGGTTCAAGGAAGATCTAATCCACTTCTGAGACAAAACATTGGGATGACACTGAAATTACAGCGGGCATAAGATGCACTTGCTAAATAATCTTTTGTCAGCTGTTTGGAGAATTAACATTTTTGAAAGTGATAAAATACTTTTTAGTTTTAGAACAAATGCATTGCCATTTTGAAATAAAATTTCCAATTATGAGACCACATTCACACTTATTCTGGCAGTTTGTGCATGGTAATGAATTGTCAGTTGGCTAGTTGAGATTGCTCTTCAGCAGTTTGCTTCCAACACTTCAGGCAGAACTTGAGATGAAGGAGAAGATGGCCATTATTGAACGCATCCTCAACAAGGTTGTAGCTGGTGTGCAAACGCCACAGAGGTCTCAGTCTCCTCCTTGGGCTCCACTCACCGAGGAAGACATCTTTAAGAAGAATAACCCCAAGGTAAGAACTTGTTTTTTCACTTATAGCAGAATTTAAATTTCTTTATACATGTGAATACAGAAAATTTCCAATTGTAAATAAAGTTTATTCTGAAGTATAAACCACCCTCACCCTCCCCAAATTCTCCCCTTGCCTGGGCCAGATCTGGAGAGGTTACGTCGTGGTCTCTGAATGCGGGATTTCAGTGGGAGACTGGAGCCAGAGTGGCATGGTGTAGATGTCCACAGCCCAAACAAAGTTGGCACCAGTTTCGCCAACTGTGAAAGGACATTGACATTTAAAGCCATGTAAAAAATATATAAATTGAAGCATTTAATGTTTTTAATTTAAAATAATAAAAATTGTAATATTTAAAAAATGTTAAAGATATGTTTAATCAAACATTAAAGTGCGTATAAATAATTAAAGCATTTTTAATGTTGTGATCACCACTTTGCCTCCTAAATCGATATCTCACTTTGAAATCGATGAGATCCAAAAGGTGATTTCTGCAATCTTCACCCTTGGACTCCAGGCTCAGCCTCCAGACTTTCCGAGTCATGTTCTGCATGCCTGGCAGTTCTGGACTTGCCTCATGGCTGTAGGCCAACAGTTCCCTTTAGAACCACCAGCAACACATCCTGCTCTTCTCACCAGATTAACCTTTGCAGTTCCTTCAACATTTTCTAATGTTCTCTAATAACTAATATGTTGTTATAAGCAAATATTGCTTGTCTTTCTGTCACATCTTTCACGTGAGAAGAAAAGCTCATATGTTTATATGGATCTAACGGTGTCAAATGGTGTTGGGAGAGTGGGAAGACATAAATGAATAACGGAATGGTTGGAGATTGGAACCATAGCATTTTCCAGAGCAGAATTGTTCCAGCTCAACTATCATTCAAATACATTTTTTGCAGAAAACACAAAAACCGCAGATGCTGGAAATTGAAATAAAAAGAGAGAATACTGGAGACCATGTGCAGGTTAGAGTAAAGGAGTTAGTGTTGAGGTTGTACACAAAATGCTGGAGTAACTCAGTGGGTCAGGCAGCATCTCTGGAGAGAAGGAATGGGTGACGTTTCGGGTCGAGACCCTTCTTCAGACTGAGTGTTGTTGTTGATCCTTTCTCTGAAGAAGTGTCATTGGCATGAAGCACAAACTCTGTTTCTCTCTCCAAAGATGCTGCACGATCTGCTGAGTATCTCGAGTATTTTATTCTGATTTTATTTCATGATGACATTTTTGTTGATGTCGGAAAGTGAGGGAGTTTCCACTTTGTCCTCTTTAACTTGGTAGAATGGCAAAGCAGTTCAGGCTTTTGTTCATGCTTCAGCAAACTGTGTCCAGTTCTGACTCTAATCGGTGTCACATTCTTCCCATGGTCATAAGGGCTTTTATGGCTGCTCCTGCTTTCTACACCATCCCAAAGTTATGTGGGGGGGGGCAGTGCTGGTTGTGAGTGATAGGAGAATCAAGGGCATCAGAATGGGGATAGCTTGCAGTGAAAGAATTGGGGGAAGGGATTGTTGGGAATTCTGTGAAAGCTTTCATAGATTTGATGGGCTGAATGGCTTATTTCTGTATCTGAGAAATAAATAGCAAAACTTGGACATTCTAGAGAATCGGCTGGAAGTGGCTTCTCTAGGGGTTTTTGCAAATGTTCTATCAGTTATGGCTGAATGATAAAGATAACTGTCTCTCCCCATCCTTTTCCACCACAACATCTACTTGACCTCTAACAATAACAGAGTGCACTAACTGCCAAAGCGCACTCACATATTATTCCAAAAAATGTACATAAACCAGGAGGGATAAAGGAAAAAAAAAAGATAAGTTCATCATAACTATTATTAAGATTGTTATTCTGTCCATATCAGTGCACATGAACAGTTGTTGGGTGAATTTGGTGATTATTATTTAATTCATTGTTTCCTCCTCTGTAGCTGCATTACAAGTACGATATAGTACAAAGTCTAAAGGAATTATGGAAAGAGTGCTTTGTGCCAAGTAAAGATGAAGGAGAAGCAGAAATTGGAAAGCCACTTGTAGATGTGAACATTGCTATGGTGATACAAACATCTTCGATCTCAATCCATTCCCCAAACAAGAGTTCGCCGGATTTGGAACTTGATGAGAATGATAAACCTCCTGATGACGCCCTGCCGGCGACTGTTCAACCTGTTGAGCCAGAACCTCAATGGGACCTATCTGTTAGTTCTTTTAGACAGGTATAATTTCTTTGAGTTTATTGTGAACATGATCAATGATTTTGATCTAAGTATGCTATGAAACCATTTTGCCAAACACTTGTGCTTGGTTTGCCAAGGCCTACACCCCGTTCCCTTCTTCCATAATTCCACTGCTCCACCCCCACCCCCACCCCTGTGCCCCACCCCCACCCCCACCTCTGTGCCCCACCCCCACCCCCACCTCTGTGCCCCACCTGGACTCGCACCTATTTCTCTCCTTCCTTTCCCCTTCCACCTACATTCCTTCCTCTAGCTTTATGAATCCTGACAATTCAATCCTTTTGTCTAGACCAGTCTTTTCATCTCTGGCCTTTGTCTCTGGAGAGAAGAAATGGGTGGCATTTCGGGTCGAGACTCTTCAGACTCAGTCTTCAGGGCTGAAGAATGGTCTCGACACGAAACGTCACCCATTCTCTCCAGAGATGCTGCCTGTTCCGCTGAGTTACTCCAGCATTTTGTGTCCATCTTCGGTTAAAACAGTTTACAGATTATGGTGTTTTGCGCGTGGGAACTTGCTGTGTGCGTTCCGAGGGAGAGTGGTAGCATTAAGGAGGCTTTTCAGTTCTGAAAGCGGTTATCCATATTTGTAGCTGATTTTGAGTGTATGAGGAATGCTTCTGATTATATACCATACTTCTTTGTCAGGATGTGCTAACGTTGCTGGAAGATGAACAGCAGAAAGAGAGGGGCCTGGAACATCTCAACTTAAAGATGCTGGAACTCTACACAACATCAATCACAATACAAGAGAATATTAACTATAAAATTGTGTAAGTGGCACTCTACATCCTTGTTATTTTATTCTGTTTTCCTTCTCTTCAAAGATAAGCTTTCAGTGAAACACATATTTGTCAAATCACTGAGTGGAATAGTTGACTTTGTATGAAACCATCAAAATATTATCAATGCCAGCAAAAGGGAAGCTATTTTGAAGAAGCCACTTTGCAATCTTGATCCAGGGTGTTTCTGGTATTCATGAAGGTATTTTTTAAATGTGCTGAGGATATTGGTATTAGTATTGGTTTCTGCTTTCACCATCCTCTCAGTCAGTGAATTCCTCATTCCACCTCTCTTAACTCAACTTTCTGCTAATTCTGTGTCCCCTTTTATTGCCTTCTCTGTCTTCATTGGTCGATCTGCAATGGAGGGAATTGACAGCTTCAAATTCCTGGGAGTTAACAGACCTGATGACCTCTCTTGGGTCCAACACATAGTTGTAAGGAAGGATGAACACGGAATACCAACATCTCTACATTCTTAGATGTTTAAAGACATTTGGCATGTCATTGCATACTTTTAACAAACCTCTGCTGGTATACTTTGGAAAATAACCAAATTAGTTGCATCATGGCAAACTTGGAGATGTTACATTTAATTCCTTCATCTAAATTTGTTAATATATATTGTAAATAACTGGGGTCCCAGCGATGAGCCTTGTGGCACCCCACTAGTCACTGCCTGCCATTCTGAAAAGGACCCAATAATTCCTACTCTTTGCTTCCTGTCTGCCAACCAGTTCTCTATCCATGTCAATACCTTACCCCCAATACCATGTGCTCTAATTTTGCACACTAATCTCTTGTGTGGGACCTTGTCAATGGCTTTTTGAAAGTCCAGATACATCACATCCACTGGCTCTCCCTTATCCATTCTACTTGTTACATCCTCAAAAAATTCCAGAAGATTAGTCAAGCATGATTTCCCTGATGAAGCCTTAAGAAATCAGGCTTGATTTTACTTGACCTGCCATGGGAAAGATGTCTTTAGTATAATTTAGTTTAGAATCGTTTAGTTTAGAGATATCGCATGGAAACAGGCCCTTCAGCCCTTTGAGTCCACACTGACCATCGTTCACACGTTCACTGGTTCTATGTTATCCCACTCTCCCATTCCCTACACACTTGGGCAATTTACAGAGGCCAGTTAACCTACAAACCTACACTGCTTATTCATCTTGTCTCGGACTTTCAAATTTATTTACATTTATTAAATCGTCTCCAGCTTGCTTTATTCCAAGGAAAGCAATCCTTGTCCAGCCAGTTTCTCTTCATAATGAAACATTTCCAGCCGTGATGACATTGTTATTACTTTCATTCTTGCCCTATCAAATACTGTCATATCCCTTCAGACTGTTACAGACCCCGTTCATCAGCCAGTTAGTTGCAACATGCCAGTTCAAATTTAATTTGACAACAAATGTGTGATTTTGACATTTAGTGCAGGGACCAATTCATTTTGGTTGGAGTCCCCAGCACCAAAGTAGAATCACACATGATTCATTATACCTCTTAGTTTAGTTTAGAGATACAGCATGGAAACAGACCCTTTGGCCATTGAGTCCGCACCGACCAGCGATCCCTGTACACTAGCACTATCCGACACACGAGGGACAATATAAAATGTTTACTGATGCCAATTAACCTACAAACCTGTACATCTTTGGAATGTGGGAGAAAATGGAGCACCCATGGAAAACCCACAAGGTCACGGGAAGAACGTACAAACTCCGTACAGACAGCATCTGTAGTCAGGATCGAATCCGGGTCTCTGGCACTGTAAAGCAGCAACTGCTGCCCAACCATGTCCCCCTCATTTGGATCATTGAAAAAAATCAAATTAGTCCCATTCCCTTTACCCTCATCTTGCAGAGTATTGTCCTTCAAAAATGTATCAGATTCTGTTGTTTAGTATTTCTGAATCTACTTTTACCACCTTTAAAGATCATAACCGCCCACTGCATATCAATGTGAACTAAGGTTCGAGTGATTAGCACCAGTTATCACAATGTTCCACACTTTTCCTAATACTGGTTAGAATTTTGTTTCTCCACAATATGTGTAGCCATGGACATAAACTGCAGGCCATTTGGACCCTTGAGCAAACTTTATTAATTCAAGTCCTCTAAACTGCAACCCGCCACCCTTACCACATATCTTTGCGATTACCATTTGGCAAAGGTCTTGATTTCAATCTTGAAAATGTTCCTGAAATCTCCCAAAATGGACTGGTTCTCATTATGAGACAACTTAACACTGTTCTAAATTTCTTAACAACAGAAATAGTTCCTCCCTTTCCACAAACTCAATCCATTTGCCTTGTGTTTCTTACCGTCATTAGATTTAAAGTGGGGATGTTTGCTGATGATTATATATTGTTCAACTCCATTCATAACATATTAAAACATTTGTTATACATGTGAGTAAGTTGCTGTCTGATAAGTCTATTGCAAAGAAACAGTTTCTCCATATTTCTTTTGTGACAGTTATCAGCTTTGGGTAGAAGCACTGGATGGGCTGGTTAGTTACTCTATGCGGCAAAGGGAAATACTGGGCTTGCCTGAAAAGGAGACTGAAACCTTGGAACACGTGGAAGAAACATGTAAGTTACAATAAATGCTACTTTCTTGTGCAATCAGTGACTGGTTAGAATACAAAAACACACACTTACAGATACACTCACACACATATCAGTTAAAATAATTAAACCCGGCATACAACCCAGCGGTATGAATATTGATTTCTTGAACTTCCAGTAACCCTTCTTTTCCCTCTCTCTCCGTTCCTCCCCCACCCTAGTTCTCCAACTAGTTTCACTGTCCATCTGAATAATTTTACTGGTTGTATGCCTCCTTGTCACCTTGCCCTCAGCTAACAATAAACCATTCTACATGTCCTTATCATCGTCTGCTTTGATCTGTCGATTTCACACCTTACCCTTCCATGTGTCTAGACTCCCTGCCCCCCTGACTCTCAGTCTGAAGAAGGGTCTTGACCTGAAACGTCACCCATTCTTTCTCTCCTGAGATGCTGCCTGTCCCGCTGAGTTACTCCAGCATTTTGTGTCTATCTTCGGTGTAAACCAGCATCTGCAGTGCCTTCTACACAAAACAATTAAACATGTATTCCTCACACAAGATGTAGTAACATTCACCAGCATTCTATCTGCTGCACTAACTGTTGGAATGTAGCCATTTGGTTCCTTGAGAAATAACACAGATAGACGCACAATGTTCCTATTGACAGTTCCAAATGCATATGTAAACCATCACCACTCTGTGACCTGACACTCAACTTCCCTTTGTCCTATATCTTTGATTTTCTAGCATTTATGTGAAGTCTGATGGTTTTACATTGTCAGATCTTAGAGTATCAAACATTCTGATAATTTGTCCCCTGTACTTTAATTTATAAGAGATTCAGTTGTTGGCACCAAACAAAATATTTCAACCTGTCCTATCAGCACAAACTCACCAAGAAAGGTAAAGCGGTTGATGCAGTGGAGATGGTGGTTGGGTAAATTCAGGACCATGCAATTTAAAAGTTCAGTGAATTAGAAATAAACCCATTGTTGATCCACTATATTCCCAGGGGATACAAGAACAACAGTAATGGGTGGGCAGCACAGTGGCACAGCGGTAGAGTTGCAGCACCGGAAACCTGGGTTCGATCCCGACTATGGGTGCTGTCTGTACGGAGTTTGTACGTTCTCCCTGTGACCTGGGTTTTCTCCGAGATCTTCGGTTTCATCCCACACTCCAAAGACGTACTGATTTGTAGGTTAATTGACTTGATATAAGTGTAAATTGTCCCTAGTGTGTGTAGGATAGTGTTAATGTGCGGGGATCGCTGGTTAGTGCGGACTCAGTGGGCTGATGGGTCTGTTTCTGTGCTGTATCTCTAAACTAAATTAAACTGAAGTAATGAGGATTAAATATAACTAGAGACATGTTTTTCTCATCTGCATTTCCATTGAACAGGCACTTTCTATATTTATGCCATACTTAAAAAATACCTGACAAGTTTCAATAATAGGTTGACTTTTCAGTCTTTCCCTGGTGATTAATTCAATGAAAAGGACTTTGGATTGGCTGGATTGAATTTACTTTGTGCTACATTGTCTGGATGGATTTTTTCTTATGCTGCTATACTATGTATTTCTTTTATTTGGGAAGTTTTCTTAACATTATCCCAGTGACAGTGTAGCTGACCAAACAATGTCATCCATGTTTTCCATGGTTTCTTCACTTACTCTCCTTTAATAATTTAGCTCCATCTAGTGTTGAGAGTTTCCGTTACTCCTAAAAAGTTTGGCAAGTAGAAACCATAGCGCAGGTAGGAAGTTGTAGAAATATTAAAATATATTATTTAGTATAGACCTTCTGTTCCGGATGTCCAGTGGAAGGGGTGGATGGAGGAGATGCCAAAACCAGATTGAGACTCATCAACACAAACATGCAAAATTGTCAGCAAAAGACCAGAATCACGTTACCGAAAGAAGTAATAGCAATTGAAGATTTTACTTCGGAGTCACGTGAGTGACTACGTGAAGAGCCCGCTCAGCACGCATGCGCGGCATTACGTTCAGCAGTGCAACAGCGGCGCATCGTGAGTCAGGCGCTCCCGCTACAGGTGAAAGAACGGACCGTCAGGTAAGCTCTGAGGTCGGGGTTTCTTTCACAGGGAGCCTTCTGCTTTCAGGCAGAGAAGAAAGGCTCTTCAACAAACCTGTCCCCCGCTCGACTCCACGGAGGAGCGTTTCATCTGGGGGGGGGCAGCAACAAGGCGGTAGGACTGCTTACCCGGCGCTCCGCTATTTCCCGACACCGTGCCGAGCCCAGCCCGCTAGCGCCTGAGCAGCGGGCTGGAAGTAAAGCCACGGAAGAGGCGCCCGGCCGGTGGCTTCCGACTTGTCGGACGGGGACTTCTCTCCACCCGCACGGGGGGAAAGACAGCCGCCTGAAAAGACCTGTTCCCCGCTCGACTCCACGGAGGAGCGTTCCATCTGGGGGGGGCAGCAACAAGGCGGTAGGACCGCTTACCCGGCGCTCCGCTATTTCCCGACACCGTGCAGAGCCCAGCCCGCTAGCGCCTGAGCAGCCGGCTGGAAGTAAAGCCACGGAAGAGGCGTCCGGCCAGTGGCTTCCGACTTGTCGGACGGGGACTTCTCTCCACCCGCACGGGGGGAAAGACAGCCGCCTGAAAAGACCTGTTCCCCGCTCGACTCCACGGAGGAGCGTTCCATCTGGGGGGGGCAGCAACAAGGCGGTAGGACCGCTTACCCGGCGCTCCGCTATTTCCCAACACCGTGCCGAGCCCAGCCCGCTAGCGCCTGAGCAGCCGGCTGGAAGTAAAGCCACGGAAGAGGCGTCCGGCCGGTGGCTTCCGACTTGTCGGACGGGGACGTCTCTCCACCCGCCCGGGGGAGAGACAGCCGCCTGAGCCGCATGGAGCGGCTCCTGGAGCAGGAGCTCCAGCGAGACGCGCTTCGTGAGGGGCGCTCTCGCAGGGGGAGTTCAGGCACTCCCTCCACAGTGCCTTGTGCACTGCCCATTGCTTCCTCCTTACCCGAGGGTAGCTTTGGTGACCAGGACTGGGCTGGTCAAGAAGAGGGGACGATGGCTGAAGATCTCGGGAGTATGCAAGGGGTGCAGGAACAGGAAGAGCTGCTAGGTGTGGTGGACCGCTACGTGGCAACCCCACGTGCAGGAGGCCGTTAAAGGCCAAACCAGCGGCCAGCATTAACCACCTCTCCAACAGGCCCCTACAGGAGAGGTGGTCAATAAGGCCTTAGAAAACTGCAGCGGATCCTCAGGCTCCTGACGTCAGCCATCACATCGTTTGCTCGTTCCGTGGACAAATACGGAGATGACCACAACCTTTGTAAACAAATCATAAAACCTGCCATAAAATCCTAAATTTGCGGGGTTGTGCATACCCCAGCCACTGAGCCAGACCCACTGCTGTTCGGCAAAAACCTCACAAAGCATATGAAGAATATGGAAGAGGTTTTAAAAAACAATAATTCCTAAGCAGCAGCACCCCATCGCGTCCATCAGTCGACGTCTACCATATGGGACTGGTGTAAAGCTCGGGGTCCGCATTCTATCCCCGGAAGTCTTCTTTAGAGCAGGGCCCAGAGCAGACCCCATGGAAAATGCGCCACCCCCCAACATCACCGCCACGTCAGACGACGTGCAAGACTCGTTGGACCGGCAGGAAACAGAACAATACCCATAACCATGGAGGTAGGTGGGTCTGGTTCCTACCAGCATATAGAAAATAGGGGCTTAATACTAACAGGGGGGAGATTACACCTGTTTTAAGAAGCACGGGAGTCTATCACGAGTGATCAGTATATACTCAATGGCATTAGTGGATACAAAATACAATTCATACTAGAAAAATTGCCACCAGTTCAACATTCACCCCAGAGGGTATTTTCCCTCTCTGTTAAAGAAACGAGAGGGACAAGCTGAACTGGTGAGACTAATTACAAAGGGTATCATGGGAAAACATGAACCCTTGGAATTCGTATCAAATATTCGTCACTAAACCCAAAAAAGATGGTGGATGTCGCATCATCATTGACTTAACTTCACTAAATATGTTTGTTAAGTATATACATTTCAAAATGGAAACGGCTGTTACTGCCAAACAACTAATTTCCAAAGGATACTTCATGGCAAGCATTGATCTTAAAGATGTTTATATTTTGTACCATTCACAAGGATCATCGCAGATACCTGAAATTTACCTGGATGGGGCAGCTATGGCAGTTTAAAGCGTTACCCAATGGGTTCACATCAGCCCAAGATTATTCACCAAGATACTAAAACCAGCTCTGGCAATATTCAGAAGACAAAAACATATTGTCATGGCATATCTTGATGATATCTTAAATAATAGGCAAGACCATGGAATTGACTATGTTAGCTGTATCAGCTACCTAACAGTTATTCGAAACCCTGGGATTGTCTTACATCCAGATAAATCTAAGTTGAAGCCATCCACAATCATGGACTACTTGGGCTTCACAATTAATTCAGTCTACGTGACTGTAACATTGCCAAGAGACAAAACAGTTGAATTGGCACAATCATGCAACAATTTAATGATTCGGACCTTTGCACTGTCAAAACTTACAAAGAGCAAAGGTACATAAAGTGTCATAAAGTTACCCACTGAAGCAATATCAGAACTACAGTGGTGGGCAAAAAACGTTTGGCATAGTTTCAGCCCTATTATCACTAACCCTACGTTAGTTATCCAAACAGATGTCAGTGCTCAAGGTTGGGGAGCAACTAACTCTATATCCAGCACAAGAAGTAGATGGAATAACCCAGAGTCATCGTTACCACTTACACTGGGCATTAATTATCTAGAGATGTTGGGTGACTTTTATGGTTTAAAAGCATATGCACAAATATGCATCACTTGCATGTACGGTTACAAATAGATAATACTACGATGGTGGCCTACTTTAACCATATGGGCGGCATAAAATCGGTATCATGCGACAAGTTGGTCAACACAATTTGGAAAAGGTGTGTCGAAAGACATATTTGGCTATCAGCAACTTACCTGCCAGGTAAGCTAAATACAGTGGCAGACACCAGGTCACGTAAATTTAATGACAACATCGAATGGATGTTAAACCCCAAAAAATTTGCAAAAGTTATCAAGCAATATGGCACGCCAGATATCGATTTATTTGCATCAAGGCTAAATCACCAGGTACCTATGTATGTCGCTTGGGAACCAGACCCTGAGGCAGCAGCGGTAGATGCGTTCGCGCTGGATTGGGGAAATTCTTCTTCTATGCATTTCCTCCCTTCTGCCTCATCAGTTGGGGACTACGCACAATACAAATGGACTCTGCTTCAGGTATTTTGATAGTACCCGACTGGCCTACGCAGCCATGGTTCCCAATACTCCATGACATGGTTGTTGAAACTCCGATGGTATTCCCCAGTGACCCAGAGTTATTAACACCCAGTGTCGGGCACAAGCCACCCGTGCCATGAAAAAATCAAACTCCTGGGTTGCAGATTCTGCACAAACCACTTCTGGGACTGGGATTATCAGAACAAACCGTCGACACCATGTCAGCATCCCTCCGAACATCCACTAAAAAACAGCACTTGTCCAGCATCAAAAAATGGGAGAAGTACTGCTTGGATACAGGGACCACCTACTCAACCGCTACAGTTACCAACGTACTGAAATTCCTGGCGAACCTTCACCACGATGAAGGACTCGGCTACAGAGCCATCAACACAGCTAGAAGTGCCCTGCCTGTCTATTTAAAACCAGCTCCAGGACAACAGGCCATGGGATCCCACCCGCTGGTGGTCAAACTAATGAAGGGTATTTACAACTCTAACCCCCTAGACCAAGGTACACCCATATATGGGATGTCAGTGTGGTCCTGACATACCTCAGGGGATGGCCACCAGCCAGATCCCTCAACCTGGAACAATCTATGCTCAAAACACTCATGTTGATGGCACTTGTATCTGCACAGAGGGTCCAGTCACTACACCTATTGCGACTGGACAGCATGCTAACAGCTCCAGACCAGATCTCTGTCGTTATCCAGGGACTGATCAAACAGTGCAGACCAGGAACACCTAATCCAGTCGTGGAATTCCGGGCTTACCCGCCAGAACCACGGTTATGTGCCATGACCCACCTACTATCCTACATAGACACAACCAAAAATATTCGAGGGAGATGAAAAGCCTTGTGGGTCAGTCATAAAAAAACCTTATGGTCGGGTGACGAGCCAAACCATTGCGAGATGACTCAAGCAGGTGCTAAAAGCTGCTGGGATAAACACTAACATGTACAAATCTCATTCCACCAGGGCAGCATCCATGTCGACGGCTAAAAGAATGGACGTGCCTATAGACCACATCCTGGCTACAGCAGGATGGTCGGGGGAAAGACTGTTCAGAAATTTTATAATAAGCCGTTGGCAAAACCTGTTTTATTTGCAGAAAAGATTTTACAGACTGCAAATATTTAATTTAAACCCAGGGGAGCAATTTAATTTCTTTGTTGTTATTGTTAAAAAATACCATTGTGTTTTTCTACAAACAGATTCATTGGTTGATTACGATAACACACTTCCTCCCTCAAGGACTTCGGCAGTGTGTGAAATAATACCTGTTACACGGTTTGAAATCACAGAGCTTTGAAGTCTTCACGTAGTCACTCACGTGACTCCGAAGTAAAATAGTAAGATTAAACGAGAACTTACCAGTTTGAAGTTTGATCTGTATTTTATGAGGAGTTACGATGAGGGATTACGTGCCCTCCGCTCCCACCCTCAATAATATGGGTCAAACTGATAAACTGATGTCTCCTTGTCTTTACTATGTTTACTTCAATAACTGTGTCTATCTGTGATTCCACACCGCTGCTTTGAAGTATGCCGCGCATGCGTGCTGAGCGGGCTCTTCACGTAATCCCTCATCGTAACTCCTCATAAAATACAGATCAAACTTCAAACTGGTAAGTTCTCATTTAATCTTACTATTATGGACCATGACAAGTGTGCCTTTAAGAGTATCGTGATTGTTACTGTAAAAGTCCATAGTATTTAGAGCATAGAAACAGACTGTTTGAACTGCTAGGAGCATCCTTGTATTTAAGAATGTCAGCATCCTGCTGCTCTTTATTTTATAATTTCATTCTCCATCATTTGCGATTCCAGCTCACCTATAAATATCACACTGCTTCAACCACTCTCTGATAGTGAGTTTCATATTCACTGGGAAGGGAAGTTTTCCCTGAATTGTTGGATTTATTAGTAATTATCGTGCGTTTCTGTCGTTTGTGTCTTGATTACAAGCAGAAATACCTTCACTATTTCTGCAATTCTGAATATCTATCAGGTCATCACTCCATGTTTTCTTAATAATTATACCCTTTTTGTTCTAGGATCAGTATTATCATTATCATCACCAATGTTACCTGGTTTATTAATAAGGATATTATCAAGACATTAGTAATAGAGCACTTGGATATCCTGAAATACACTATTATATACATGCCTATAGTCCATTAGGTATGAACTTTGTAAACTCATTGAATATTGATGGATATCAAAAATTATAATTTGGTGAAGAATTTTAATGAAAAATTGCATGAATTAACATCAAATCTGAAGAAATAATAATAGAAAAACAAAATTAGGTCTTACATAGGTCAAGTAGAGCACAAGTGCAATGCATTTCCTATCTTATCCTGGAAACATATTTCATCCTTTTAATTCCTATCACTGGAGTTCTATAATTTTCTTACTTTGTGCTATTTAAATAAATATGTATTTAATATGGATCTCAAATGACAGGTAAGACAGGGGTTTATGTTAACCTCTTCCAACCTCATCTATTGCAGTCAGTGCTCTTGACGTGGCCTCCTCGGTAAGACCAAGCATAAACTTGGCAATCGCTTTGCCAAACACTTGTGCTCCATCTACTAAGGTCAGCTGGACCTCCACTCATCACCCATCCCTCCCTACTCTTCGTCCTCCATGTTTCTTCCCCTCCCTCTCCTACTTCCCACTATCCCTCCCTCCGATTCTACATTTCACTCCACACTTTCTTATCTTATCAGATTACACCATTTGCATCTTTTTCTCTTCTCCATTTCCAACTTTGATTACTATCTCCACCCTCTTCCCCCACCTGACTCATTTGCCCCACCCCTTTCCCTCACATCATCCTACCAACTGTCTCCCATTCTAAAAAAGATTCCCGATCCCTTGTCTGTCCATTTCTCTCCATGAATGCTCTTAACCTACTGAGTTCCTCCAGCAGCTTGTTTTGTGTTCAAGATTCCAGCATCTGCAGTTTCTTGTGTCACAAATGAAGTAAACTATGAACACACTTTCCTAAGCAGGTGTCATAGCCATCAGACAGCAGACTTTCAGGCTGCCAGTAAAGTTATATTCAGTCCCAGGGGTTGATATAACAGTCATAAAGTTTTTTTTATTTCCCCAATGACCCTTTTATTTGCAAGAAAACTGGCATGAGATTATCATCAGCACAACAGAATGAATCATTCCACCCAGCTAGATATTCACAATCTCTGTCTGACCTGCTGCCCACCCACAACAACCTCATGTGGACATGGAGAGCAGGGAAGTTGGCACTCCATAATTGGCAGTGTCATACATATGGAGCTGTCCCCTTACCTCAACCAGATAGGATGTATTCTCTTTGTCATAGAGCTTCTTAAAAGCCACTATCATTTCTGCTTCCATCACCAACTCTGGGTGCGCATTCCAGGCACCCACCAAACAATGCAAAATGCTTGCCCCACACATCTCCGCTGAAAAATCCAAAGCATAAAGAATCATTGATGGTGAAAGGGAGGAATGAATAAAAAATAATTCCTTTTACCATTTGCTTCTTAGACTTGTAAATTGTATGTAAAAAGGTTGTTTTGCCATCTCTAAATGGAATAATCATGGAATGAGTCTTATTGACTTGTCAACTCTGCACCAGCTCTATGGAAGAACAATCCAGATAGTCCCTTCCCTTTCCCCATAGCTCTCCTCATGTTTCCCGTCACCTTCACACCATGCCTCTTGTTTCTTGCCCTCCATGCCTATTTCCCCCACTCTGCTCGAATGCTTTTATGACCTCCTGTGTTCGATGGAATTCTCCGGTCTATCCATATAACTAAAGCTCTAATTCCTGAAATCACTTTAACAAATCTCTTTTTCATCCTTTACCCCTGCTTTCTTTCCTAAAATGCAACACAATTCTCCAGTTGTGATGAAACCAGTGTCATTAAATGTTCAACATGACTTTTTGACTCGTACCATAAGCATCTATTTATAAAGCCCAAGATCCCATTTACTTTTTAAACATTCCTTCAATAACCCTTGCCACTTTCAACAAACTATATACAAATATGCCCATTTTTAAATTGTGCTCTCCAGTTTATATTGCATCTTTTCATTCTTCCTACACTACATTTCTCAACGTGAATTTTCATCTGCCATCAGCTATCTACATTTCCCTGAAGCCTCTTGCTATCCTCCGCTCAATTTATCACTCTTGCAATTTTGGAAGTTCCCAGGATCCCCAAGGATTTACATTTACATTAGTCTCCAGTATGTAAAATTATTTTTCTTAACCATCTGTTTCCTATACTCAGCCAATTTTCAATCAGAGAATTGTGGAGATTCTCAGCAGGTCAGAGAACATCTGTGGAGAGAGTCAATGTTTTAGTTGTCGACTTTGCAATAATTTTTTATGTCTAACATCTAGAACATTTTGCTTTTTTTTCAGATTTCCAGCATGTATATTTTTTGCTTTGTGGTGAATTTCTAAATTAAGCCAAGCAATAAATCAGATAGTAAAAACATTCTCATCCTTTGGAATTATCAAGCTGGCATTGCTGGACCCTGGTTTGTGTGGCATAAAAATGTGGGCATGCAAGATATTCAGTGCAACTCATTTGTTTTCTTGTTTCTTCCCTGTTCATTGAAACACCTTTCCATAAACAACTGACACTGTCCCTGACCAGTGGATCAAGCAGATTTAAGGAAACAAACCAAAAAGGATGATAAGAAAGGAGCTGACAAAAAAGGGAAAAGAACAGCCAAATCTGCAGGGAAGGAGGATGAGAAGGAGGTATGATAATTGTTTATGATGTTACTCTTCCTTCTATATTAAACTCATAGTGTTGTATTTCTGCTTTGAAATTCTGTCTGGTTTGGATTGATTTCGGCCTAACAGATATGAAGGCAACACTCCCCATAGCTTCTCCTTTATATGGTCTATTTTGAAATTCACGAGACCTACCTGACACACTCATCCTTCTCAAAAATGTTCTTCCTTCTCTAAATGTTCTTTTGTAAGTTCACTGGGAATCTTCAGTGTTCCTCTATATCTATGTTTTAATGATTCCTAAGCACTAAGCTCATTGTCATCTTGTCTCCAGTTCATTGTTTACTTTACTTTCTCAAAGGGAAAAGCATACAGACCATGCTTGAATGTAGCCTATCTTTGACCATATTCAAGGATTATCTGTTTAGCAACAAGTAGCATTTATACCATACAAATGCCAAGCAACAACCAGCTCAGTGAAGAGATCCTTGCTTTATGCCCAACACAAATAATGTGGTGTCCTATTTGCCTGGACAGCCAACAATAATACAGTGATCATTCTGAATTGTCATAATTTGCGGCAAGCTATTTCACTATTGAATTTCAGAACCATTTGGGGAAAAAGGTTTGTGGGTTTCCAATAGATAGAGGAGAGCCCCAGTTTTCAGTACAGAAACTGTATGGCATTACTAACATATTCCATCTTTTTTGCAGAAACGCCAGTCTGGCAAAAAAGCTAAGACTAAAGAAGACAAGAAATCTACCAGTCCCATATCATCCAGGAGCAGCAAGCATACAGTAGACTCCAAAGAAAATCTACTGCAAGACCCAACTCAAATGGATCCTGTCATAGTCAGAATATATAGAGAGAAACTGTACACAGAGGTAAGAATCTTCTGAGGTAGACTAAAATGCTGGAGAAACTCAGCAGGTGAGGCAGCATCTAATGGAGCGAAGGAAATAGGCAACGTTTCGGGTCGAGACCCTGTTATCCAATGAAGAGAAGACAATGCATTTCACTAGAAATTAGATTTCACCTTCATTTGCTTTACGTTCCATTGGATTGTGCACAAATGTTCATGAAATTGGACAAAAGGAACAATAAAAACTGTGCCATAGCACTGTGCAACAGAATCATGGGCTAAAATAGGACCCTACACTTCCCTGAGTAAGCTTCTTCTAGCTTAGGCAGAGTTCTTGTTGCAATTAGAGGCACTTCAATTAACCTTGGCTCCCATGGTTGCCACAAGATGAAAAGTTAAATAATCACTGAGTTGTCTCACTCTCAGCAAATGTTCATTGATCTCTACTGAAAGGTTTGAGTTTGTGGATATTGGTAAGGATGGGTTCAAGTTGAGCTGTTTAAGCCACAGCTTGATCACTTTAGTCTGCAGACAGGTCTCACACAGGTGCGGTGCAGGAGACCGAGATTAACAGAAGAAGAGCAGCACCTGCAGTCGGGGGGGAGACACGCACACGCACACCGCACGCACACACACACACACGCACACCACACGCACACACGCACACCACACGCGCACACACACACACACACACACACACACACACACACACGCACACCACACGCACACCACACGCACACACGCACACCGCACGCACACACACACACACGCACACCACACGCACACACACCACACGCACACCACACGCACACACGCACACCGCACGCGCACACACACACACACACACACACACACACGCACACCACACGCACACACACCACACGCACACCACACGCACACACGCACACCGCACACACACACACACGCACACACACACGCACACACACACGCACAGACACACGCACAGACACACAGACACGCACAGACACAGACGTGCACAGAGACACAGACACGCGCAGACACACACACAGACACGCGCAGACACACACACAGACATGCACACAGACACACACACACACACACAGACATGCACAGACACGCACATAGACACACGCACACAAACGCACAGACGCACACACACACGCGCACACACACACACACACACACCTCTGAAAAAAAATCAGTTCATTCCTCCATCTCACCCGGACTATTTTAGGTGTGAATCCCAATCCATTACAATGTTGATGATGACCCTTAACTACCATCTGAAATGGCATAGCAAAGCACTTAACATAGGAGCAATTAGGGACAGGCAATCTTTACTAGCATGGACATCCAATTTTGTGAAGAATTTCCTTTCCTTTCTTATTCAGTCTCCCCTATCTTATGTACAGTAATGAACATAATGAGAATGTGCTTTAAGAACTGATATACGCTGAGAGGTACAAAGAAAAATCTTGTTTGCCACAGCATTAACAGATACATGGACCCAAACAAATCAATTTATACATAAATTACACTTAGAATTTGTAAAAGAATGTAAAATACAACTAGAATAAAAAATAGCCCATGTAGTGCAAGAGGTGGACTATAGTGTTCCGTTTGTCGAGGTAGGATCTAAATTGTGCAGGATGGTTCAAGGACATGGTAGTTATAGGAATGTAGCCGCTCCTGAACCTGGTGGTGTGGGACCTCCGGCTTCTGTACTTCCTGCCCGATGGTAGCAGTGAGAAGAGGCAAGGTCCAGATGGTGGGGATCTTGGCTGTCCACCACTCTCTGCAACCTCTTGTGTTCCTGTGCATTGGAAATGCTAGACCAAGTTTCTTCCTCGACCGCAGAACCATCCAATTTCCCTTTCCTAACACTACACTCCGCCTCACTCTCAACAACTTCTCCTTTGTCTCCTCCCACTTCCTCCAAGGCATAGCTATGGGCCCCAGCTATGCCTGCCTCTTTGTATGGTACGTTGAACAATCGCTGTTCCAGGCATACACTGGCCCTTTCCCCGAACTCTATCTCTGATATATTGATGACTGCATTGGTGCTATCTCCTGTACCCATGTAGAACTCATGGACTTCAAGAACTTCACCACCAATTTTCATCCTGCACTCAAATTTACTTGGACCATCTTCGACACCTCCCCTTTTTCTTGATCTCACAGTCTCCATCACAAGAAATAGACTATTGACTTAAGTCTATTGCAAACCTACTGACTCCCACAACTATCTCAACTACACTTCTTCCCACCCTGCTTCCTGCAAAAACACTATCCCCTACTCCCAATTCCTCCGTCTACGGCACATCTGCGCCCAAGATGAGGTGTTCCATACTAGAACATCCGAGATGTCCTCATTCTTTAGGGAATGGGGGTTCCCCTCTCCCTTCATAGATGAGGCCCTCACTCATGTTTCCTTGGTACCCCGCAGCTCTGCCCTTGCTCCCCCTCCCCTTAGTCGCAACAGAGACAGAGTCCCCCGAGTCCTTACCTTCCACCCCATCAGCCGTTGCACACAACACAATCTTCTGAAATTTCCGCCTCCTCCAACGGGATCCCACCATTAGTCACATTTTCTCATCTCCACCCCTTTCCGCCTTCCGCAGAGACCGTTCCCTCCGCAACTTCCTGGTTAACTCATCCCTTCCCACCCAAACCACCCCCTCCCCAGGTACCTTCCCCTGCAATTGCAGAAGATGCAACAACTGTCGCTATACCTCCTCCCTCGACTCTATCCAGGGACCCCGGCAGTCCTATCAGGTCAGTTAGAGGTTCACTTGCACCACCTCCAACCTCATGTACTGTATCCGTTGTTCAAGATGTGGACTCTTATACATCGGCGAGACCAAACGTAGACTAGGCGATCATTTCGCGGAACACCTTCACTCAGTCCGCCTGAACCAACCTGATATCCCGGTTTCTGAACACTTTAATTTTCCTTCCCATTCCTACACAGACCTTTCTGTTCTTGGTCTCCTCCATTGTCAGAGTGAGGCTAAATGCAAATTGGAGGAACAGCATCTCATATTTTGCTTGGACAGCCTACAGCCCAGTGGTATGAATATTGATTTCTCTCACTTCAGGTAGCCCCGGCATTCGCTCTCTCTCTATCCCTCCCTTACCCAAGTCGCACTAGCTTCTCATTTTCACCTAACAAACTGGCCTGTGTCCTTTATCATCGTAACCTTTTTCCATATCTTTCATTCATTGTTCTTTATCTCTCTACATCGCCGTCTATATCTCTCGTTTCCCTTATCCCTTACCAGTCTGAAGAAGGGTCTCGACCCGAAACGTCACCCATTCCTTCTCTCCAGAGATGCTGCCTGTCCCGCTGAGTTACTCCAGCTTTTTGTGTCTATCTTCAGTTTAAACCAGCATCTGCCGATCCTTCTTACATATATTCAGTATTAATAATGCTTCTGGAATTGATGGACCATATCTATATTGAATTTCTCCAATCAATAATTCAGCACGTTGTGTAGAACACTGTATTAATGAAAAATGAGATTGTCTAATGCATGAAAATTGAATTATTTATTCCTACTAGCAAAAGTGTGGGCTTTGCTTGTACTGAATTCACTACAGAGAGCATTTTTGATAACACAAAATGCTAATCCACCTAGCTTAAAAAAATATTGCCATCACCTTATTTAATCTGAAGGACTTTTTGTGATGTGGAAGATACAGAACCATCCCAAAAATAAGCTTGCAGTTCAGAACATGGGATTAATCCAAACATGTTCACATGTGTTACATCCTGTAAATTTGTACAATGAGCAGGCTTCAATATTTGATTTGTGCATCCAGCACTATTTATGCTGTTGATTGGTCATGCATGGTGCTAGATACTGTGAATATTTAAAATTTCTTAAAGGCAGTCTGTAGCAACTATAGTGGAGGATTGTGACTTTTTTTTTTAAATCGTTAAAGTCTATGAAACTTTCATCAGAGGGAATGTTTTCCAAAAAACGCACACTGGAGAATTATTGTAAGATGAAGAGAAACAGCGATATCCCACGTTCATATGGTAGAAACAAGCCCCACACATCTTGCTTAGAAAGAGTGGGTTAAAGTAAAAATGGTCAACCACATTGTAATTCATCTCAGTGTTGAAAATCTGAAACTGAAAATCCTCTTTCAATATTGAAAATCTGAAAATGCTTGAAACTCACTACAGATCAGGTAACAGTGTTGGAAGAGTTTGCACCACAAATCTGAAACTACTCATTCTGGAATTCATGCTTACAATCTGCATTGTGCCTCTGCAGATGTTGATTCATTGGCCTTGCTTGAACTGTAAGCTCTGAGCTGTAAGCTCAAATATAAATTTAAATATTTACAAACTTATAAATGCTGATATTAAAATGTGACTGGGGCATAATTATCTGTGTAATTGAGGATTTTAATGATATTTTTGTGGAATTTTCAGCACAGAAAGCAGACCATTGATCCCAAACAAAAGCAGAAATTGCAGAAAGCACCCAGCAGATTAAGCATTCTATGTGGACATAGAATATATCATATGAGGCATTATTTTGCAATTTTACAAACATTGCTGCACCAGGAGTATTGTGCGCAATTCTAGTCTCTGCTCTAGAAGAAGGATGTGATTGTGTAGGAGCAAGTGCAGAGGAGATTTGCCAGGACGTCGCTTAGAATGGGGGACTTTAGGAAGAGTAACTTGGGTAAGCTAGGTTGATATCTAGAACTAGCTGCCAGAGCAGGTGATAGAATCAAAGACCATTACAGAGTCACTTGGACAGACAAGGCATAGAAGGACATACTGTAATACGGGATTGGTGGTGATGGGCAAAAAATGTGGCATGGGCATGGGGGGCTGAAGGGCCTGTTTATGTGCTGTTGACTTTGATTCTATAACAGAAAATAGAGTTAACATTTCAGGCCAATGACCTCTCACTTGAAAGTTAAGCCTATTTCTCTCTGTGTAGGTGCTACCCATCCTACTGAGTATTTCCAGCATGTTCTGATCCTCTTTCAGATTGTCAACTTCTGCAGTTTTTTGAATCTCAAACCCAATCAATTCATATATTAGTGTGGAGTTATTTTAGACTGAGTTGTAAATAGCTTACTGTAAAACATGCACTCTCTGTTGCATGACCCAAAGGCAATGACATGATGGATTGTTTCATGGAGTTGATCTTATTAAGTTAGTGCAAATGGTAAATGCAGGCAGTATAATAGAAATTTAATTTTAATTTTGGTTAGATAGCCTCTTTCTCTTTCCCGTCTCTGCCTCCCACTGTGTGCCTATCTCAGCACTTCTCACTCTCCCCTCGGCAATGGCATGCACAGACATTAGAGAACTTTTTTAAGCATCTGCATGCACACATTTTGTCCTTGATAATGTGGAGGTGGTGCCTATACCCATACCGCCCTCCTCCCCATCTCTGTTTCTTGACTCCCTCTCTCCTGTTCCCTATCTTTTCTCCCTCTTCCTCATATCTATGACTTTGTTTCTTCCACTCTTTCTATCTTCCTTGCTCCTTCCTAGTCTCTCCATCTCTACTTCCCTCCCCCCACCCCACTCCACCCCTTCTCTCCCCCTCACTTCCAATAATAGCCTCACTGAGAAGTGTACAGTTGAGTTTGCACAAAATCTCAATGTTTCTCCTCCAACAGGTGTATGGAATGCTGTCGTCCATGATGACTGACGTTTCCTCTCTCCTTGAAGAGTTGATGTGGAAACACAGGGGGCCGCTAGATAAATGTATTTGATAATGTATGAACCTGTTACAACGATCATAGCGCTGACTTTGCTTATAAAAAATCTGTATAATTGTGAAAATTATATTAAAAAAATAACAAATTAAGCTTTTTGCTTTCTTCGCAATTTTGTTACTGCTGCCCACTTGCTACAGCAGAGTCTGGAACTGAAGGAACTGTTGTCCCACACATGCAAATACCTCATTCAAGTTTTCACAATTCACTTAACATATTTGACATTGTGAATTAGATATTACTTTGGTTCTGTAGTCACTTACTCCTATAACCTATGACCACGAATGCCCCCCTTAAATACCTTCCTTCTGATGAATATTAATAAATTCAATATTAAAGGTACAGAGAATCCTTCTGATCATTGACTTGAAACATTGATTCTATTTCTCTCTCCACAGATGCTGCTTGACCGACTGGGTTCTTCCAGCATTTCCTACTTTTGTTTTCAGATTTCCAGCATCTGCGTTTTAACGCTCCAATAATCCATATCACGCTTTCTTTCATTTTGTAGTAACAGATCAAAGGACAATTCAGAAGACCTGGGAGTGTGAGAAGATTTTTCATATTTACCCAATGTCTATGTTGTTCTTTGTGATGATATTTTGTTCA
The DNA here is from genome assembly GCF_010909765.2 of Amblyraja radiata. Lineage (NCBI taxonomy): Eukaryota > Metazoa > Chordata > Chondrichthyes > Rajiformes > Rajidae > Amblyraja > Amblyraja radiata. Next base: position 21,050,441 of record NC_045981.1, on the reverse strand, counting down.
AATCATGCACCTGTTTTAAAATACTGCGCATGTCAATCTCCAGTCCAGTGCTGTGAGAAAAATAGCACTGGGATATGCGGGCAAGTGTATATTTCAGTGGCTGATGAATCCAGATCCACCAAGATGCTGAGGTAATGATCAAATTCTGCCATTCAAGATCACGTACAGAGCAGCACCAGGAGCCCTGGGTTTAAACTGGGTTAAATTACCTCAGAACTGTTTCCCCGATGAGATGTTAACCTGAAGACTACGTGATCCCTCAGTACTATCTAAAAGAGCAGGGTGGGTCACCCTGACTATTATCCACTAACCTCCTCACCATGGGCTTTTCCATCATTGGGTTATTCTGGATGGTACACATAAGGGTTTGGATGTCTACATGCAGGTGATCTGGAGATGACTATTATGTCTGGACATTCACAGGTTGTCGTGGGGAGCTGGAAAAATACATCTCCACATCCTCACGAGAAACCTGCTGAAAGGCCACCCATCATGCTTAATATCCAACGAGGGTGGGCTTGAAGCATTAGTCAAGCCATGACGGGCTACAACCATGGAGGCAAGGAAAAAATTCAGCCCAAGATATCAGCAGTTTATAACCAGAAAGGTAGGCTGTCCTTAGCTAATGTCCATTTACATGGACATTCCAAAGGATTGTGATTAGGTACAAGAATGTCTTCTCTCGCCCAATGTAGCATCTCAATATCCATTGAATATTTAACATTAATTTCATTTCTGGCTTCTTGTCCTGACAGGTGCACATCAGTAAGTAGTAAACATGAAGGAACACTGAAGTCTAAATAAAGAATATTTAACATTCTAAACAAACTTTAGCTTCCAATACCTGGTGAAACCAGAACATTTCTTACACTTTTAGTTCTGATGTTGTATTCTTTGGTCCTGGAGGTCCTCCTCCAGCAGAAGAGTATCTGTCCACACTTCTAATTTCTTCCAACATCTTGAAACCTTTAGTTGAATCAGTCAACATGAAATATTCAAATTTGATTTCTGTTTTCTCTCTAGATCTAGTCATTGGAGTCCTGGTGAATCTGTGTAACATTCCTCCCAAGCCAGGTCTATCCTTTCTAAGGCAGGTCCTGAGGTCCACAATCCTGCACGGCAGTCCAATGGTAATCTAATCAAGACTTTGTATCATTGCAGCAAAGCACTCCTCTTTATTTTACTCAGCCATTGGTTATAAAGACTGAATGAGCAGCCATCTGTGTTTAAGGTTGAAATGTTCTGTTTGAGGAATACATGCTGATGCCGCAGCTTGAGAGGCTTTGGCGAGGACTTCAGCTAGAGGTGAAGGTAAGAAAGATAAAGTCTCCCACCTTTCCTCTTTTACAGAATATGAAGGCAAGAGAGGTGAGATATTTTTAACTCTCCTCGTTGGTCTTAGTGCAACTGGGAAGGCAGTTAGGGCAGTGGTGTGCTACTCCTGTAGGATTTAGGAGATCCAGTGTCCCTGGTGATTACACCAGTGGGAGGTGTGCCCAGCTGCAGCTCCTGACTCAATACACGAAGGATCTGGTGCAAGAGGTGAACATCCTCAGGATCATGCTGAAAACAACAAAGGTGGGCATTTTAGCGAGGTAGTTACACCTAAGGTGCTGGCAATAGAAACTGGGTGACCACTAGAAAAGGTAGGCACAGAATGCAGGAATCCCTATGGCCATTCTCCTCAAAAACATGTATACCAGCGTGAATACAGTTGGAGGGGATCACTGTTCAGTCGATAGCAGATGCAGTTGCTTTCTGTGGCACCAAGACTGCCTTGAGGCACAGGGGGGAAGGCTTAAGTCAGATGGGGCTATAGTGATTTAAGCCTCATTAGGGGGGTGGTCGGGTGATTTTGTAACTGCAAACTGAATCCAGGATGGTGTGCACATTGACACAAATTACATGGGTAGGAAAAGGGTTGCGGTACTACAGAGTGAATATAGAGAGTTAGGAAAAATAATTAAAAGCAGGACCTGAAGGGCAGTGGTCTCTGGAATACTCAGTGCAACATGCTAGTGAGGGTAGGAATAGGAAGATAGGACAGATTAAGGAGGTGTGGTTGAGGAGTTGTGTAGGGGGGGTTGATTTAGGTTTCTGGACCGTTGGGATATCTTCAGGAAGAGGAGACCTGAACAATGAGACAGATTGTATCTGGTCTGGAGGGGACCAATTTCCTGGAGGACATGTCTGCCAATGATGGTTCAAACTAGATTGGCTGGGAGATGGGGCCCAAAGGAATAGTGAGGTAGCTGAGAGGCTGGAAGTTGATACAGGAGTCAAAGATAGAGAAGCAAGAAAGGACTGTGGGATTAATTTGCATTCAATGCAAGAGGCCTGAAAGGCAAGACAGTAGAACACAGGACATGGATACATGCCTAGCCTGAGATATTATAGTCCTTACAGCAACATGGCAAAGGGAGGGACTAAACTGGCAGCTCAATGTTCCAGAATACCGGTGCTACAGGCGGAGTAGAGATGGAGTGAAGAGCGGAGGGGGAGTTGCATTTTTGATTAAGGAAAAAATCATGATGGAGTCTGAAATGAAATTACTGAGGGAACATCCAGTGGGGCTTTAAGGCTGGAGCTGAGGAATAAGTAGGGGATTATCACCTTGTTGCATTGTATGATGACTCCCAAATAGTCAATGGGAAATAGAGGAATAAGTAGACAAGGAGATTGTGCAGTTATAAGAGAGACAGAGTTGTCTTATTAGAGCATTTTCATTTCCCAATATATACTGGGACTGCCATAGGATTAAGGGCTTAAATGGGGTAGAATTTATAGAGTGTGTTCAGAAAAATTTCCTCATGCAATAATATAGAGGACCCTGCAAGGGAGAGGGCAAAGCTTGACCTACTCTTGTGAAATAGGACAGGTGACTGAAGTGTCAGTGGGGGAGCACTTTGAGACCTGTGATCATAGTTCTATTAGTTTTTAAATAACTAACAGAAGGACCAAACTGGTCCACAAGTTAAAATTCTAAGTTGGAGCAAGGCCATTTTTGATGGTATTAGACAGGAGCTTACAAACATTGACTGGAGAAGATTGTTAGTGGACAAAGAGAAGCTTTTAAAAATGAGATAGCAAGAGTTCAAGAATGGTACATTCCTGTTGGGGCTGTAAGCCTGCCCCACCATTCAATATGGTAATGGCCGATCACCCCCAGGTTCAACTCCTCGTCTATGCCAATTTGTCATCGTCCTCAATTCCCTGATCTTTCAATATATGTGTCATTCCTCCTTAAAACCCCAAATGATCCATTACTCTCTGGGCTGGAGATAGCAAGCGGGAAGTACTGGTGCGCCTCAGTTTTAATTGATCCTCCCTTGTAGCAAAAGCCCCTGGTTTGAAATTGTCCCAATAGTGACAACATCTTGAAGTATACCCTGGCAAGTCCCTTAGGATTTTATATGTTTCAATAAGATTACACCTCATTCTTATAAACTGAAAAGAAGTCAGTAACTTTTTCTAGCTGTTTATGTAAGGACAACCAGTAACCTAAACAGCAACCTCTGGTGACCTTCATCTAGATGGCTGCTATTTTTTTTATCATGATTAAAACCAGCCTTGACTAAAAATAAGTTGCCGTTTTAAAAGTCGATATTTTTTTTTATTCGCAGGTCTAGTCGAAGCCAGTTTTCTTCATAGTCGAGGAAGGTTTTCAACATATGCGTGGGAGGTGGTAGGAGGTTGCAGGTCACCTCGACCTTGATTTTTTTGGGTGGTGGGCAAGGGCACCAGAGGTTGCTGTTTAGGTCTCCTAAGTGGGACAAGCCCTTAAAAACTTCTGAACTATTTTCATTATTTCTCAGTTTCTAAACCTCCTTGCAATAAAGGCTATGTAGACAGTGGTGTTCCCAGAGGGTAGTCTTGGGTTCTAATGAGAACCATGTCAACTCCAACTGAGAGGAAACTGTGGTTGAGGAGAAAGGAAAGCATCTCAGATGCATTGGTGTAATGTGCAGGATTCGCAGAACACTGATCCTGAATTGAGCTGATCTGAGGTCGAGACACAAGTGACAGCTGATGCGAGAATCTTGAGCAAGCATCTCCCCTCTACTCCATTAGTCTGAAAAGGGGTCCCGACCCGAAATATTGACTGCCCATTTCCCTCCACAGATGCTGCTTGATCCGCTGAGATATCTGTGGGGTTCCCACTTTACTGGATCACCTACATTCTTTACTCCGTTCATACAGAATTTGTAGGTAAGCTCATTTTCGACACAAATAGCACATTTGGCTGACTTGCGACCTTTTAATGGAATGATATTCTCTTGTTGGAGAGAATGTCTAGGTTTAATCAGCAGTTGGCACAACATCCAAAGGGCTTGGAGTTCCCTCCCTCCATTTGTGCGGAGTTTGTAGGTTCTCCCTGTGACCGTGTGGGGGTTCAACGTCTCCGTGTGCTGCGGTTTCCTTCCCACACTCCAAAGACGTACAGGTTTGTAGTTACATTGGCCACGGTAAATTGTCCCTAGTGTGTGGAATAGAATTACTGTATGGATGATCGATAGTCGGCGCCGACTCGGAGGGTGTGTATCCACGCTGTATCTCGATACTAGACTAAACTAAGATCAGCCCTCGCAGAATCCCAGGCAATTGTTGTTTCCCTCTGTATCAGAAGTGACCAGTTCTGATGCAGGTTTTCATCCGAAACGACAACACTCTCTGCCTCTCTGTAAAGAGGTTGCGCGACCCGCTGAGTGTGTCCATCAATCTGAAGAAGGGCCCCGACCGCAAACATCGCCTGTCCATTGCTCTCCACTGCCCGACCGGCATGAAATCCTCCAGTTTTGTGCCCAGCAGTCTCCGTTGCAGACGTCCGCAGTGTTTACTCTTTCCGCGGGCAGACATGGCTGGCGATAGACCACGGGATCTGCTTGCAGCGGAGCCGGTAGCGGGCTCTGGCTGGAGAGGAGGTGGGGCTGCTTGCATGAAGGATCCGGCGGGCGAGGAGTTGGGTTTGTGCCCAACGTGTGCCGCTCCGCACTGCCTCCACAAGCAGGGATGGTGCCGCCCGCGGCCGGTGCTGCGCTGCGGCGCCGAGGCCGACCTGCCTCACTGCGGGAGGTGAGGAGATTGGGGCCGGTGCCCGGGCATCTGCCGCCGGCCTGACGCGTCGGTGCGGGGAGATGTCTGGGCGGGAGGGGCTGCGGACTGACCGGCCCGGACGCCGCAACCTGCGCGGTGCCGGCGGCGAGCGAGCGGTGCCTGGCCTGGCGGTGTCTGTCCTGGCGGTGTCTGTCCTGGCGGTGCCTGGCCTGGTGAACGCTGGGTGTGGTGAGCGGGTCCCGGGGGTACAGCCGGCGAGAGGGGTGTGTGTGGGGGGGGGGGGGGGGGGGGGGGGGGGGGGAGAACAGGACCGAGGGCCCGAAGGGGCTTCAGAGGGGTAGCGGGAGAAGGGGAATGAAAAGGAGAAGCGAGGAGGGAGGTTCGGTGCAAGTGGACGAATATTGAAGGACAAGGGTGGGAGTGAGGGGAGGGGAGGTGGTGAGAGTGAGCATTGAGTGGGGGTTGAGAGGACGGGATGGGGGGGGGGGTGAGGTTGGCTGACGGTGATGGAGAGGAGTTTGTGTGGGGTGAATGAATGGGGAGGGGGAGTGATGAACGAGTGGGGTGAGGGAGGTGGGGATATGGGGATAGAGAGCGGGGTGGGGGGGCTTTGAAGCGACTCGCGGTCCCGCATGGAGGCCGTTCGGCCCTATTACTGCTGCTCCGCGACTCTCCCGCTGGCTCTGTGAATGTATCCACCGCCCGCACCTATCGCCTCCCCGCAGCCAAGGTCCTGCTCTGCCGCCCCCGGTCGGACTTCCCTCCGACCCCGCCCGCCCGCCCCCACCGCACCAACGCGGCTCTTCCTCGGTCCGGCTCCCGGGATCAATGAGTCGCGAATATTTACCGCATTGTCTCCGCAGTGACTGGGGCCGGGATGGATTTATTCTAGAATGATCATTTACTGAAACAACATCACTGCCCCGCCAGTGTGAGTCCGCAACTTGAGGTAACCCGCTCGATGGGAATCCGGTGCATGGCGCTTAAAGTTGTCCATTTGTTTGTACCCCGGGTTTAGACTCGATGCCTGGCCCGTGTGTTGAGTATAACACGGGATAGCTCAGGCGAGCTGTGTTTCTGCATCAGGCAGTCTCTCTCCGGTCTCTCTCCGCGGAAGTGAGAGCGCAGAGAAAAGTTTTCACTGTTAGAAATTCCTCGGGTCATGGAACAGATGTGAATCCCGAGGAAGAACACAGGGAATGTTGTAGGGGTAGGCCACTCGGCCCCTCTAGCCTTCCCTACCATTCAGGATGATCATGGCTAGTCTGCCCAGGACATATCTCTTCTGCACCTGTTGCCCCATTACCCTCATTTCCTTGAGCTTTCAAAAATGCAATATCTCCCCTGCAATATCTCCCCTCCAATGACCCACCCAATATGCACCGCTCTCTGCAAGAGGACATTCTTGTGCGCCTCGGGTTTAAATGACTGGCCCTTTACCTTGCCCCCTTTTACCGTCTCCTGCGGTCCCTCGTTTGAGACTCCCCCAGTGGTGGAAACAAGAACACGGGGAGCAAGAGTCAACACCACTTGGTGTCCCATACCATTTACTATATATGTCCTATCCCCATTTAACCTCAAAAAATGCATCACCTTGTACACGCCAGGGTTAAATTCCATCTGCCAATGCTCCACTCAACTTTCCATCCGATCTATATTTGTTGTAGCCTTAGACATACTTGGCTACCCACATTGCCACCAATTCCTGTATCATCCAGAAATATATCTCACAAACAACACAGGCCACAGCTCCAAACCTTGTGGTACACCACTATTCACAGACTTCCAATCAGAAACGCATCCTTCCACCACTGCTCTATCCCTTCTCCCACCAAGTGTTTTAAAATAAAGCCCCAGTGGGAAGGTTGATTCATTAGTTAAATTTACCAAAACTTCATAGATTGGGCAATGTTGGAAAATACGAAAAGTGAGTCCTTTTTTCCACTTGGTGGGGAGATAAAAAGCGTGAAACTGCTGGACATTTGGCCCAACATACGCTTTTATCAGAAGCTGTGCTGCAGTATCTTACTAAAGATCATCAGAGATATTGCAACTGGGCACTTGGGAACATTCAGGGGAATTAGGCAAAGTGAGCATGGTTTTGTGAAAGAGAAATCATGCTTGATCAATTTATTACAATGTTTCATCAAAATTACAATGCTGTGGATAAAGGAAAAACTGGAATTTGAAGAAGGCATTTGATGAAGTGCCACATCAAAGGTTATTGCAGATAATAAAAGCTCATGGTGTAGGGGGTAATATATTTATCACAATTTGACTGGCTAACAGGAAACAGAATGAACATGAATGGGTAATTTTCAGATTGGTACAGTGTAACAAGTGGTGTGTCACTGGGTCATTGCTGGGACCTCAAGCACAAAGACACTGAAGGTACAGTTCCTAAATTTGCTGATGACACAAAGATAGATAAGAGAAGTCGGCAGAGGACATAGAACACTACAAATGGATCTAGATGGATAAAGTGAGTGTGTAAAGTTGTTTCAAATGGTGCATAATCTAGGAAAAGATGAAGTTGTTCACTGTGACAGGAGCAATAAAAAACCCCGCATCCTATATACATTGTGGGAGATTGCAGAATCCGAGATGCAGAGGGAAGTTAGTGGAGTGGCTATTCCTAGGGAGAAGGTTCTTGGGAAGCTGAAAGGGCTGAAGGTGGAAAAGTCACTTGGGCCGGGTGGACTGCGCCCCAGGGTTCTGAAAAAGGTGGCTTTAGAGATTGTGGAGGCATTGATAGTGATATTTCAGGAATCACTAGAGTCAGGAGTGTCCCAGATGATTGGAAAATTGCCAATATTACCCTGCTGCTCAAAAAGGGAGCGAGGCAGAACAGTGGGAACTATCGGCCAGTTAGTCTCACTTCGGTGGTTGGTAAAATTTTAGAATCCATTATGAAGGATGAGGTTACGGAGTACTTAGAAGTTCACGATAAAATAGGCCGAAGTCAACATGGCTTTATGAAGGGGATGTCTTGCATTGACAAATTTGCGGGAATTCTTTGAAGAAGTCAATAGCAGGACAGACAAAGGAGAGTCAGTAGATGTTGTTTACTTAGATTTTCAGAAAGCCTTTGATAAGGTGCCACATGTTAGGCTGCTTAGGAGGATGAGAGCCCACGGTATCAAAGGGCAGATACTAGCATGGATAGCAGGTTGGCTGGATGGCAGAAGACAAAGCGTGGCAATAAAGGGGCTTTTTCTGGTTGGCTGCCAGTGACTAGTGGAGTTCCGCAAGGGTCGGTGCTGGGGCCGCTGCTCTTCACGTTAATGATTTGGACGAGAGGATTGAAGGCTTTGTGGCAAAGTTTGCAGATGATACGGAAATAGGTGGTGGGGCAGGTAGTGTAGAGAAAGCAGGGACTCTGCAAAAGGGCTTGGACTAGTTGGGAGAGTGGGCAGAGAAGTGGCAGATGGAATACAGTGTAGAAAGGTGTGGAGTCATGCATTTTGGTAGTAGGAATCAATGCATAGTCAATTTTCTAAATGGGGTGAGAATCCTGAAATCGGAGGTGAAAGGGACTTGGGAGTGCTGGTGCAGGATTCCCAAAGAGTTAATCTGCAAGTTGAATCAGTAGTAAAGAAAGCAAACTCAATGTTAACCTATGATGAGCGTTTGTTGGCACTGGGCCTGTACTCATTGGAGTTTAGAACAATGAGCGGGGACCTCATTGAAACATGAAAGGCTGCTCTTCACGTGGATGAGTGGATGTTTCCACTAGTGGGAGAGTCTAGGACTAGAGATCATAGCCTCAGAATTAAATATTGTTCTTTTAGGAAGGAGATGAGGAGACATTTCTTTAGTCAGAGGGTGGTGAATCTGTGGAATTCTTTGCTACAGAAGGCTGTGGAGGCGGGTGGGTGAAAGGTTGCCGGGGTTGGGTACGAATGTGACGTTGAGGTTGCAATCAGATCGGCACTGGGTTTGTTAACTGATGGTGAGGCTGGCGACCCAAGGGACCTGTCCGTGGCCTAACTCATGCGTTCTAAACTTCTCCATTTTAATGACTTCCGAGAAAACAAAAATAAACCTTCAATTGTCCTAAATGACCAAACACATGAACGACCTGAGGATATAGCCTCCCGGGACCTCGCCCGTCACCCCTCTTGGGACCATAAAACATAGGAGTAGAATTAGGATATTCAACCCATCGAGTCTACTCCGCCATTCAATCATGCTTAATCTACCTTTCCCTCTCAACCCCATTCCCCTGACCAAAACACCCAAATGTCTTGGCTTCTACAGCCGTCTGTGGCAATGAATTCACGAGATTCACCAACCTCTGGCTAAATAAATTCGTCCTCATCTCCATTCTAACGGTACATCCCTATATTCTGAGTGTGCCCGTTGGTTCTGGACTCTCTCATTCCGGGAAACATCATTTTCACGCTCATTTTCTCGCAGCCTCCAGTAAGTTTCAATGATACTTACAATCTCACAAATAAATGACGAAGAGACGGACCGGCCCCACCGCTACTGTACAGTGACAGACCCGTCCCCACCAGTACTGGACCCCAGTGCATACAGTCTCTCCCACGGCGGACGGGCTGAGATGACCCGACCATTGAACCATCCCGTGACGGGTGGTACCTGCTCAGAGGCAACACCACCCGTCCCCACCAGAACTGGCCCCATTCTCCATATCCCTTGGACTCGCTCTCTGTCCTTCGCCTGCTCCGTGTATCTCCATCTCTTGCTGATTCGCTGTCACTCTGACCATCTCTATGTCCAACTCTCTCCCACCTCCTGATCTCGCCCTTTCCCGTCTGTCTGCCCAGTCTGATACAGAGACGCGCTTTCTCCGGCCGATTCCCCCACTGACTGATTCATCTTTTGAATCTTACCCGTTCTTTCTCCCGCCCTCATTTTCTTCCTGTCTCCATCTGGTACTCGCCTCTCTACTGTGTTACACCATCTCTCTCACACTAACTTGCTTTAATCTATTTTTCTTTCTGCTGCGTCCTCTCTTCCTTTCCTTTGTTCTCCCCATCTAATTCTATCCCCCGTGTTCCTCCTAACCCCCCATCTCTCTAGTTTCCCTCTCCCCTCACCATCAGTCTGAGGAAGGTTCTCGACCCGAAACCTCATCTATACCCTTTCTCCAGAGATGCTGCCTGGAGTTCCTCCAGCATTTTGTCCTTATCTTCGGTGAGAACCAGGATCTGCGGATCCTTCCTACACAATTTCTATCTCCCTATCTTTTATTTCTTCCTTTGATTCGGCCTCTCCCTCCTCTGGGGCATTATATCCCCCTCTCTATCTCTCTCTCCGATATTTCCCTCTCTTTCGCTTCTGACCCTCTCCCTTTCGCTATGGATGTCTCTCATGCATACTCTGGTTCTCTCCATGATTCTGTCTGCTCTCTCTGTTACACCCTCCCTCCTCCTCGGCGGCCGGAGCAGGGTGTGTGAACAGGACGCCGCCCCCGACCCTGGATATAAACACTGCGCCGCCCCCCGGGACCGCCTCTTGCCCGGCCCGATCTCCACAGTTGCAGGATTTGCAAACCCTGCTCAGCCAGTGGCGCGCCGACACCGGTCTGCTCTGCTCTGCTCTGTGAGCGGTGAGTTTGCCCCCGTCTGTTGGTCATGAAATGCCTCAATGTTCTGACCAGATTAAAGACCCGTAGCCCAGGGACTGGACCCCGCTCGATGTGCGGACTGTGGCCCCCTGGGTCTGCGGGGACTGTGCCCGCTTGGTGTGGGGACTGCCCCGCTTGGTGTGGGGACTGTGCCCCGCTTGGTGCGCGGGGCTGGGGAGGCTGGTCCGGGCCGTGGGGAATGAGCCGGAGATGTTACAAGAGATATGGACGGGGACATGGAAATGTTCAGAGGGATAGGGGGTCGGGCCCAGGCAACACAAGAACTGCTTTATCAGGAAAGACACGAAGTGCTGGAGTTACTCAGCGAGTCAAGCAGCACCTCTGGAGAACATGGATAGGTGACGTTTCGGGTCGGGACCCTTCCCTGCACTGATTGTGGTGACCGGGGGGTGGGGGGGGGGACGACGACAGGGCACAGCCTGGCAAGGGTCCCGACTAGAAATGTCACTCATCCTATTTTCTCCAGAGATGCTGCCTGCCCCGCTGAGTTGCTCCAGGACTTTGTGTCTATCCTGGCAAGAAATAGGTGGATACAGGTGAGGGGGTCTTGTTGGCAGTTTGTTGGACAAGGGCTAGATTGATTAGTAGGACTGGATGTTACAGACACAATGTGTTATAGTGATAAGGATAGAAAATGCGTGAAATGTGAAGCTAGAGGAATGAATGTGGAGGGTGACGGGAGAAATGGGTGCACATCCAGGTTTGGGTGGGGGTTACAGGGATAAGAGGGGGAAGGGGTGTTTGCCTACAATTGGAGAATCCAATGTTCATACCGGTAAGTTGTAAGCTACTCGAGCTAGATTAGGTGCTGTCCCTCCAGTTTGTGTGTGTGGCTGCACTCTGGCCCAGGGTAGAAAGGTCAGTGTGGGAATGGGGAGGGGAGTACTAATGGGACTAACTTGGATGGGATATCTTGGCCGCGATGGGCCGCATGGCCTATTTCCGTGCTGGGTAGCTATGTGGCATGCCGTGTTGACCCGTTTTATATTCTCGGCTGCAGCTGGGGCTCCCCGATGCCCTGCGGTTTGGACGGCAGCCGGGCGAAGCGGTTCCACGCCGGGCTCCCAGGGTTGAACTAGTCGGCGTGAGCTGGCGGGGCGGCGGGACATTGAGCATGGCCACGTCGGCTCTGCGGCGGCGGATGAAGAACCTGGTCCACAACTACTCGGACGCCGAGATCAAGGTGCGGGAGGCCACGTCCAACGACCCCTGGGGCCCGGCCAGCTCGCTCATGTCCGAGATCGCCGACCTGACCTTCCACGTCGGGGCTTTCCCGGAGATTATGTCCATGTTGTGGAGGCGCCTGGGTGACCAGGGTCGCAACTGGAGACACGTCTACAAGGCGCTGACCTTGCTCGACTACCTACTCAAGACGGGCTCCGAGAAGGTGGCCCAGCAGTGCAAGGAGAACATGCACACCATCCGGGCGCTGGTCGACTTCCACTTCATCGACCAGGACAGCAAGGACCAGGGGGCCAACGTGCGCCACAAGGCCGGCCAGCTACTCGCTCTACTCCGGGACGAGGAGCGGATGCGCCAGGACCGGGTGCACGCACTCAGAACCAGGGAGAGGATGTCCCAGGTGGTGATGAGGCCGCGGGCTGGCCTGGGCTCGGCCCATCTCAGCCCGGCCGCCCACAGCAACGGGGAGGACAGCGGGGGATCTCCCGAGAGCCCCGTTAACCGTGAGTACAGATCCCGCCGCGCCGCTGTCTTTGTTGTGCTAGTTACCTGGATCAATTTGCAACATTGAGGGGCTCCCTGCACCCCAGGGGCATTAGCTTCACATAAATCAGCGATATTGAGCAGATAGGCCCCTAGGGTTTAGTGAGGGTGGCTGTGTGGACCAGACACATGGATCTCACCGCCTGCTCTCTCAGCAGCCCGGAACCCAGGGCACATGGCGGGCAGCAAAAACCCCACGACTCTCCTCCAAAACACAAGGTGCTGGAGGAGCTCACCGGCTCAGGCTGCATTGGGTGGACAGGCGACGTTTCGAGTCCGACCCTTCTTCATCCTCCTGCACTTTGTGTTTTGCTCAAAATTCCAGCATCTGCAGTTGATTCTGTTTCTATGGCTCTCTTGCTCCAAGTACCAGAGAACAATATCCAACCTCCAACTAGATTGTCTCGCACACAACCACCTTCCACCCACCCCATCTGTTTCCTTTGCCTCCTGCCACAAACCAGGCGCTGAGTTGGGTTAGAACTCTGGAATTCTGGAGATGCCCCATTTCTATTCACCCCTCCTGGGCACCATCCATCGCAATTCCAAAGTATTTAATCTAAAGGGGGCAACGGGTGGAGGTAACGTTCTCCCCGATGTTTCATCATGTCAGCCCCTCTACACGGACCTGAAGGGCCTTGAACTGCAGTTCCTCCAATGGATTTAAGTGACTTTTCCAGATCAACTAAGAAAGCATATTTTCAACAATGTGTAGAAACGAGGTTAAGTGGTCGTTTTATCGGGAAGATTCTTCTGGGGCAGAGAGATCATAATATGAGAGAACTCCATGTGGGTCTGGTGAAGGTCAGTGATTAAATCGAAAGCGACGATCTTAAATTTACTCCAAACCAGTTTCAATGGTGTGAGGGAATAAATGGGCGATGTAGATTCTAGATGGATGTTAAAACAATGAAAACGCCAGAACATTTACATGAATCATTCAAAACTGCCAATTCATTAATATTTATTAAGAATCATGGAATATTCAGTTCTTAGATTAAGGAACGTGCTGTGTTATGAAAAAAGATTAATAACTCCAAGGTTGGGAATGTTTAAAGTCAGCAAAGGATGATTAAGAAGGTAAACGGATTATAAAACTAAAGTAATAAGAAATAGTTCACAAGACGGCTCGTTAATGATTTAACAGTATTGAGGATTAATTAAAGGCAGGAAAGTGTGGTTCAACCGCATTTGGAATATTGTGTACAGTTCTGGTTGCCCCATTACAGGAAGGAAGTGGATGCCTCGGAAAGGGTGCAGAAGAGGTTTACCAGAAGTGTTGGAAAGAACTGCAGATGCTGGAAAAATCGAAGGTAGACACAAATGCTGGAGAATCTCAGCGGGTGAGGCATCATCTATGGAGCGAAGGAATAGTTGATGTTTTGGGTTGAGGCCCTTCTTCTGAAGAAGAGTCTCGGCCCGAAACGTCACCTATTCCTTCGTTCCATAGATGCTGCCTCACCCGCTGAGTTTCTCCAGCATTTTTGTCTACCTCAGAGGTTTGCCAGAATGTTGCTTGAATGAGAAGGCGTTAACTATAAAGAGAGGTTGGACACACGTGGAATGTTTCCTCTGGACCGTCAGAGGTTGATAGACATGGAGCTGGCAGGTGGAGAGGGCCGTGGGTAAACATGAGGTTTATTCACTTCGACAGGAAGATGATTGAACAGAACAGCCGTCAGTTTTGGTGTGAAGTGGTCTTGGTTTGCCTGGACAAGGATTGCAGAATATTAGTATAAATGGAGAGCGTATTTAGGGCCTGTAGTGTGCTGGTCATTATAATGTAGTGTTGGAGAATTGCAGTAAAGGAGGGCTGCAGCAGTTATGTGAATAAGACAATGTCTGGACAACCGGAGGAGATACTTACTTGGGAACGTGATGAGATGAAGGAACAAAGGGGTTGTACTCTGTAGAGAATTAAAGAACAAGCTAGAGTTCAGACGATTGAGGGGGGGGGGGGGGGGGGGGGGGTGATCTGATTGAAACAGGAATAATTGTGAAGGAGTTGACGGGTTGGTTGCTGAACATTACCACTTGGTGAAGAACACAATGCCAGGGCAAGGGGGCGATGAGGAGGAATTTCCATTACCCATCCCCCCCCCCCCCCCCCCCCCCCCCCCTCCCCAGTGTGGAAGTTTCCCTTCAACCTTTGCAGTTGTACAGGGTCTTGGTGAGACCACACCTGGAGTATTGCGTACAGTTTTGGTCTCCAAATCTGAGGAAGGACATTATTGCCATAGAGGGAGTACAGAGAAGGTTCACCAGACTGAATCCTGGGATGTCAGGACTTTCATATGAAGAAAGACTGGATAGACTCGGCTTATACTCGCTAGAATTTAGGAGATTGAGGGGGGATCTTATAGAAACTTATAACATTCTTAAGGGGTTGGACAGGCTAGATGCAGGAAGATTGTTCCCGATGTTGGGGAAGTCCAGGACAAGGGGTCACAGCTTAAGGATAAGGGGGAAATCCTTTAAGACCGAGATGAGGAAAACATGGTGCTGAGAGAGTGGATCAGCCACAAATGCACTGAATGGTGGATTGGGCATGAGGGCCGAATGGCCTCATGCGGTCTCTATTTTTCTGTCTCCATGGCTGTAATAGATTAGCTCCTCCAGCTGAGCTGATCCTGAGATGTTCCTGATGCTGTCTTTGTTAAGCAACAAACAATCTGCTGGTGGAACTCAGTGGGTCAGGCAGCATCTGTGGAAGGAAATGTCCTTGTCATTCATTGCCAGTGGGAATCTCTGTGCGTGTCTGTGGCTGTGCAATTAAGCAGCATTTATACAGGAGGCAAGGTCCATCATCCCCACCACTGAGCAGTGACCTGTCTGGAAGGAGGATGCACCTCGCTCTGCGACCCCTGACCTGGAGTCATCGCTTTGCAAAGCAAAAACACAGACAGATGCTGGAAATCGGAAATAAAGCAGAAAACACTGAGAATATTCAGCAGGTCAGGCAGCTTCTATGGAGAGAGATTCACTGACATATTTAATGACTCTTCTTTGCAACTGGTCTCACGGGAGATCTGATCACTCAGGGTGATGCCCTATCCCAATCAGAGAGAGCACGCTGATGTGGGAGCAGGGAGCTGATGGTGCTCTGTGACTCCTGTGTCTGCAGCACTGAATTACAAGGAGCTTGCAACACCCTGGATGTGGGGCTTGCACACTAATTACGTCCAGAAGATTAGACCTGAGATATTAATTTGAATTTAAATCAAGACGTGGAATAAAAGCTAGCATCAGTAGTTTGAGCGTTTGACAGCTCTGGGCCTGTACACGCTGGAGTTTAGAAGGATGAGGGGGCATCTCATAGAAACTTACCGTATAATGAAAGACATAGGCAGAATGGATGTGGAAAGTATGTTTCCCCCAGTGGAAGAGTCTAGGACCAGAGGGCACAGCCTCAGAATACAATGAGTCATCGGGGTAAGGGGTACTGATTGGGGATGATCAGCCATGATCACATTGAATGGTGGTGCTGGCTCGACGGGCCGAATGGCCTACTCCTGCACCTAGTGTCTATTGGCTATTGACATATCTATAGTAAGGAGACAACAAGAAATTTCTTTAGCCAGAGGTTTGTGAATTCGTAGAACTCATTGCCACATAAGGCTGTGGAAGCCAAATCTTTGGGTATTTTTAACGCATAGATTGACAGATTCGTGATTAGTAAGGGTGTCAAAGGTTTTGTGGAGAAAGCAGGAAAATGGGGTTGAGAGGAAAAGATAGACCAGCCATGATTCAATAGCAGCGTAGACTCGATGGGCCAAATGGCCTAATTCTGCTCCTCAAACTTATGGACTTAGTATTCCAACATCCTGTAAATAGACACACGCTTGATCAGCCCCGCTGTAACATTGTACAATCAACCTTCACATGGCAGCACTCAGCAGGAAACCTTCTACAGGTGGAATAATTCCAGCAATCAAATTCTTATAAATTAATATCAGCGAGGGAGAAATAAAGTTACTTACAACTCTTCATAGAAACGGCATTCAAAATGATGACTCACATTCCTTGTTTACGCTGCATTGCAGCATGTCACTGTGTATCTAAGATAGAGACCCCCCTGTGGTCACACACAGCTTGGTCCAAGGACATCTCATGCTTTTTTTAATTTGGATAATTCATGTGTGTGTAAAATCTATACTGAGTTGACACAGGGTGAAGTTTCATCTACGCTGTCCCAGTCAAACACATCAGGAAAGAGCATCACTGATTAGACACAAACTCCCTCTACATTCTCACACCACACACACTCAAGGTATGGGATAGACACCTGATTAAAGCTCCCTCTATACTGTCCTGTTATACACTCCCAGGGCTGGACAAAAATGAAGCTCCCTCCACACTGTCCCATGACACACTCCCAGGTCTGGACACAGAGTGAAGTTCCCTCTTCAATTCCCAGGTTCCATGCAATGCAGCTGTTCCAGCAGCAGTCAGGTGAGGTGTGTGGATCTGGGAAAGGTCTGATGAGATCAGTGCTTGCTGAAGGTGATGGGGAGAGAACGTGAGTGAGATATTTCCAAGCTGGCAGGAGATCACCTGTGATCTTGTAAGGTGGCATCAAGGCTCTGTCGGGAGATTCTGTGGAGGAGGTAAGAAGAGTCTGGAAGAGCGAGGGTGGGAATGTGTGATTCTTTGTCTCTGTGCTTGCTTCACTGTGCACCAAGGGACGTCCCCACCCCTGTGGCCAGCCTGGGTCACCAGACCTGCCTGGGTGAAGATGGTTTTGTTTCAAATCACAGCCCCACTGTGTGTGGTGAACATATCGATCACAAGTGGCAACTGAAGGCGGTGGAGGCCAAGTCAATGGAGATTTTTAAGGCGGAGACTGACAGATTAGTACGGGTGTCAGGGGTTATGGGGAGAAGGAGAATGGGGTTGAGAGGGAAAGATAGATCAGCCATGAGTGAATGGTTGAATAGACTTGATGGGCCGAATGGCATAATTCTGCTCCTATCATTTATGAACATGAAGCGATCGTGGGAGCAGTGGAGTGGTGAGCGAGGTGGTGACTCCCTCGAGCAGCCTACACCCCCACCACAGAACTGCTAATGCAGCGGCTGAACAGTGAGCACAGTCCAGTCTCTTCAAGCTCAGCGACTTTTATCAATGTACACAGTGCTGGGGGCAGTGACAGCAGGGTCAGAAACAGTGGGGTGCTTGCACAAGTGTGGCAAGAGGTCAGTGGCTGCGGATAGAGTGAACTGCAGCTGTGCCCAGAGCGGGGGCTGCCGGGGCTATTGGCAGAGCATTTCATGCAAACATTCTGCAATCCCATCCACTATACCAGGAACACCGGGATTGCTGGGAATTAAACATGTTGACCTGCCCAGTGGCCGGTATTTGGTACAATATTAACAAGATGGAATGACTTGACGTCCTGAGCTTCGGGAGTGGCGGTTCGCTCTGCATCTGCCATTAGAAGTGGGAACAGAGGAAACATGCAGCCTGGTTACTGACATAACGGTCAGCTGATCAGTGACACTAGGCGAGGGCTGGGCAAGGCCAGACAACAGTGGGAGCCCCCACAAGTGGTTCTCCAGGATCTTTGCAAAAGATTTGATTAAGTTCAAGAGGGGAAGCAGGGAAAGAGTCTGCTCTCTCCAAAACCAAGGTGGCAACTTGTGCCTGGAGCCAGAGGAAGTAGGTGACATCTTGAATGAACACTTCTCCAGGGAGAAGGATATCGTAGTTGGAGAATTCAAGGAAGGGACAGCAAAATCCTATAATAGGCTACTGTTAAAAAGGAGGAAATATTAGATGTCCCTGGTGGCACCAGAGGTGGATATTGTACCTTGACCCATTGACCAGCATTGCAGGCTGCTACAACACGAGATCGCTGGGGCCAGAGAGATCGTTAAATCTTTGCTGGCCACAGATGAGGCTCCAGGTGACTGAAGGACAGCAAGTGTGATCCCTTCCAACAGGAAGAGCAGTAGGGAAAAGCCAGATGATTGCAGGCCTGTGAGTCTCGTGTCAATAGTAGGGAAATTATTCTAAAATATTTGACGGGGTTATCTAAGATGGATAACTCAGTAGTATTTCAAAGATATTCAGCATGGCATTGCAAAGGGGAGATATTAGAGTCATTGAGCCAAATGGCATGGGAACAGGCCCTTCAGCCCAACTCATCCATGCCAACCCATGTTAGTCCCATTTGGCTGAACCTGGCCCATACCCCGTTAAACCTCCATATTCATATACTTGTCCAAATGTCATTTATACCATCAAACAACAATTTACACTAACGCTTCATTAATGCTATTTTATTCTTCCCACATTCCCATCAACTGTCCTCATTTTCTACCGATCCATGCACAGAGGCATTGAAGAGAGGCCCATTAACCTACCTACACACAGTTAGGATGTGGACGGAAACTAAAGCAATGGGGGAAGCCAATGTGGGTTTGGGGAGAATATACAAACTCCAAGCAGATAGCACCCAGAGTCGAGATTGTATCTGGGCACTGAATCCCTGAAGCTGCAGGCCTACTGGCTGCCCCACTGCACATCATTATGCTTCTCTGACCTGTCTGAAAACAAATGAATGCTTCAAAGGTGTAAAAAGCATGTTGATGAGGGCAGTGTGGTTGATGTAATCTACATGGACTTCAGTACGGTCAGTAGCAAGGTCCCACGTGGAAGATGGGTCTAAGGGGTTGGAACCCACAGGATCGAAGGCAAGTTGCAAAAATGGATCCAAAATTGAATTGCTCACAGGAGACCAATACTGGAGGGTTGCTTTTGTAATGTGAAGTCATTGATCAGTGGTGTTCCACAAGGCTCGGTGATGGGGCCCATTACTGATTGTTATATACAGGAATGGTGGGTATGAATGTAGGAGACATGATTAATAAGTTAACAAGTGTCATCCTGGGATGGCAGGACTTTCATATGAAGAAAGACTGGATAGACTCGGCTTGTACTCGCTAGAATTTAGAAGATTGAGGGGGGATCTTATAGAAACTTACAAAATTCTTAAGGGGTTGGACAGGCTAGATGCAGGAAGATTGTTCCCGATGTTGGGGAAGTCCAGAACAAGGGGTCACAGTTTAAGGATAAGGGAGGAGTCTTTTAGGACCGAGATGAGAAAAACATTTTTCACACAGAGAGTGGTGAATCTGTGGAATTCTCTGCCACAGAAGGTAATTGAGGCTAGTTCATTGGCTATATTTAAGAGGGAGTTAGATGTGGCCCTTGTGGCTAAAGGGATCAGGGGGTATGGAGAGAAAGCAGGTACAGGATACTGAGTTGGATGATCAGCCATGATCATATTGAATGGCGGTGCAGGCTGTGGCTACCCCAGGGCAGCTGTGGCTACAGAAGTAGCTTACCACCACCAAGTGTGACTGAGGAGTGAATGAATAATGCGATGTAAAGCGCCTTGAGTATTAGAAAGGCGCTATATAAATCCCATCCATTATTATTATTATTATTACTCCTGCACCTATTTTCTGTGTTTCTATAATCGTTGGTGTATTTGACAGTAAAGTCTTGGGTTAATGGATGACATTAGAGAGTTGGTCAGATAGCCAGAGCAATGGGTGTGGAAGTTAATCCTGATAAGTGTGGGGATGATGCATGTTAGAAGGACTATTAAAGATAGGACATGTACAATGAATGTTCAACCCCTTGGGAGAACTGAGAAACAGAGGGGCCAGAGTCTCCAAATCCAAGGTACCCTGAAGGTGGCAGTGTGGGTGGATACAGTGGTGCCGATGGTATATGGAATACCAGATGTTGGCCCAGATGTTGAACACAAGAGCAGGGAGCTTTATCAAACTTTGCCACAGTTTATGCCACAGCTGGAATATTATGTACAGTTCTGGTCGCCACTATCGGAAGGACATGATTATAATGGAGAGGGTGCAGAGGAGATTCACAAGGATATTGTCTGGAATGGGGTGTTTCAGTTAAGAGTGCAGACTGGATGTAGGCTGGATTTGTTGGATCTACCATTGGAGCTGGCTGTTCAACTCCTCAACTCAGAGGCCTCTGCTGATGGACAGACAACCCAAAGAATGGCGGGCTCCAAATTAAGAAATAGAATTTAAAATAATAATCTCCGGACTATTATTGAGTTTTTATAGGAGGTGATGAAGATTTACGAGGGTAGGGCAGTGGATGTTGTCTAGATGGATTTCACTACGGTCCTCATGGTAGGCTGATCCGGAATATTAAGTAACATGGTGAGCTGATAATTTAGATTCAGAACTGGCTTACTCATAGAAGACAGGGTTTGTGGCGGAAGGACATTATTCAGGCTGGAGGTCTGTGACCAATGAGTTCTGCAGGGATCTGGCTTGGGAAAGTGTACAGTTAATGGTAAATGAAGCTTGCGGTCCAATCCATAGCCCCCTAGATACAGTGGTAAAGAAAGTTTCTGGTAGGCTTGTCTTCATCGGTCGGGACATTGGGCATTAGTGTCGGGAAATCACGTTGCAGCTTTATAGGAATTTGTTTAGGCTGCATTTGGAATGTCATGAGCCATTCTGGTTGTCCAATTACAGGAACGATGTACAAGGAGTTTGCTCGTTCTCCCTGAGACCGCGTGGGTTTCCTCCGGATGCTCCAGTTTCCTCCCGCATTCCAAAGATAGAAACATACATAGAAACATAGAAAATAGGTGCAGGAGGAGGCCATTCGGCTCTTCGAGCCTGCACCGCCATTCATTGTGATCATGGCTGATCGTCCCGTATCAATAACCCGTGCCTGCCTTCTCCCCATATCCCTTGACTCCACTAGCCCCTAGAGCTCTATCTAACTCGTGTAGATGTAGAGGTTTGTAGGTTAATTGGCTTCGGAATAATTGTAGATTATCCCTAATGTGTCGGCTAGTGCTGGTGTATGGGGATCGTTGGTTGGCACAGACTCGATGGGCCGAAGGGCCTGTGTTCTAAAGTCTAAAGATCGAGAGTGGTGACTGCCTGGATCACACTGCGAGGGTTGGTGGCCGAGGCTGATATGATGGTGGCATTTAAGTGGCTTTTAGATAGACCAATGGATATGCATGAAATGGAGGGGAAATGGATCAGGCACAGGCAGAAGAGATTAGTTTAATGGCATCATGTTCGCAGGGACATTGTGAATCAAAGGTCCTGTTCCTGTGCTGTTTTATGTATTATCTGAAACGTTTATTAAATTGGCACAGGAGCAAATAAGATCGGGGAACGGAGAGCATGATGCTGGGATTAGCATGGTAGCAGTGTGTCTGGTTCATGCACAGGGCAGTTGGGAGCTGTTCCCTCAGGGTGGTTTGCACCTGAACCGTGTGGGGTCCAGCGTTCCTTGAACTGTAGAGCTGTGGACACAGAGGGAGTTTGAATTTAAATGTTAGCCAGGGATCAAGGTTGTGAAATGGGAAAATCAAAGAGTAGAGGCAAAGCTCGAGAGAACGTTTTTAATATGAGGATTGCTAAAAGGACTATGGTGGGAAGGTATAGGGAGTATGAGTGTAAAGCCCCTGTCCCACTTAGGAAACCTGAACGGAAACCTCTGGAGACTTTGCGCCCCACCCAAGGTTTTCATGCGTTTCCCGGAGGTTCCCGGGGGTTTTTGTCAGTCTCCCTACCTGCTTCCACTACCTGCAACCTCCGGGAACCGCACGGAAACCTTGGGTGGGGCGCAAAGTCTCCAGAGGTTTCCGTTCAGGTTTCCTAAGTGGGACAGGGGCATTAGGGTAAAACAGAATAAAAGGCTGGGAGTTATTACAATAACAAAAGGGCAATGTGTCTGAATGCAGATTGCATCATCCGCTGCCCCAGCACATGCCCCCCCCCCTCTCCCTCATGCTGCCCCTGGTCCGTCCTTGCCCCGCTCTCCCTCTCCCCTGATGTGGAGTGACCGTCACCAAGGTCCCACCGAGGCAAGTCTCCAGCTGCCCATCTCTGGGCCAGAAGCGGCCCATTGTGGTGCTGACATCTACTCTCCGCTTGTTCTTGCAGCTCTCTCCCGGTTGCCGTGGTTTAACCCCGACCTGGAGCAGACCAGGCCGCACACCAGTGAGGAAGAGGAGCTCCAGGTACAGCTCGCCCTGGCAAGGAGCAGGCCCGAGGCTGAGAATGCAGCCGAGGTGAGCATCGGCCCCTCAGTACAGGCTCTCTCCCCCCCCCTCCCCCTCTCCCTCCCCCCCCCACCACACCGGGACCACCCACTCACCTCACCTGAACCGGTTCAAGTCAGGGTCCCATCCATACCCTCCCTCCCTCCCCCTCCAAACACACTCAACACAGAACCAACCTCGCAGCACCTCAGATTCTGCTTAGCTGGCATACTACCTCATGGTATGAACATTGATTCTCCAATTTGAGGGAACTACTCTATAAACAACCCCTCCCCATTTCACCACTTCTCTTCTCTGTGCCCCACTTGGAGTTGCACCCATTTCTCCTCTTCCTGCTCCCCCTCAGTCTCTCCTTCCATCTATATTCCTTTCTCAGGCTTCATATTTCACCCCTCTTCTCTCCTCATCTCACACTTTTCATCTTTGGCCTTTGTCCAACCAGCTGCTAATCGACACTCCCCCGCCCTCATCTGTGTCCACCTATCACTTGTCAAACTATGTTCTCCCCACCCCCAACCACAATCAGCCTGAAGATGGGTCCTGATCACAAAACACCACCTATCCATCTTCTCCAGAGACGCTGCCTGACCCACTGAGTTACTCCAGCATTTTTTCATTGTGAATAGTGCGGTTCCTTGCACTTCCTGAGCTCAGCCTGGTTTGCCGCCCACAGCACTATCTTCAGCGAGATACGAGCTAGCATTGAACACAAAAGCCTTGAACAGAAAATCTTCCCGTACATTCAACGGGGCTACTCTTGGGAATACTGTGCCAACAGAGGGCGGAGTGAGGGGTGGGTGGCACTGTTGGAGGGACAGTCCGGGGAGGGGTCATCTCCTGGTGAGCTTTGACCTGCAGAAGGACCAGTTCTGGGGGTCATTGCTCTGTTGGGGTCCATACAGAAGCCTGGTACAGAGGGTCCTTGTACCCTGGTGGGTACACTTGTTGGGGTGAGGGGGTGAAGCGGGCCACCCAGTGGTTCCCAGAGGGGCTCTTGTACTGCTGTAGGAGCTACTGAGAGTTTAGTTACAGTTAGAGGAGCAATAATGGAGCAGTGACATCCTGACAGAGGGGCAGCACAGGGGGTAACTAACTGCAGGAAGACCTTCACTGCTAAGGAGGTCAGTGGAGAGGACAGGGGGCTTACCAGAGCTCTATATTGCAGTTATCAGTGGCCACGGAGGGTCCACCCACCTGAAGGATGGGCATGCTGGGGGATGATTTCACCCTCAGAGGGGCAGTGCTGAGGGGCCAATGCCCAATTTCAGCTGCATTCAAGGGAGGACCTTGGCTTTGACAGGAAAGTGGGTGGGGGAAGAGACGGGGAGAGTCAATGCATTGGAAGGCTGCCAGTACACAGGAGTTGTTACCATGCTGGAGGGGCAGGTCAGTGAGGTTATTATTGCAAGGGCCAGTGTTGGGGCTAACATTGAGGTCGAATATCTCTGGTGACAGGAATGACAGGGAGTGAATAGGAATGACAGGGAGTGTGTCAGGAACAATAGGGAATGTATCTGTAAGTGCCAGGAGTAAGTCAGTAGGTCTCGGAGTGACGGATGACTTGGGTGAGACTTGTAAGGGGTCCTTGATATTTTGCTTCACAAAGTGCAGAGAAGGTTTACGAGGATATTGCCAGGACCCGAGGACCTGAGCTGCAGGAAGGGGTTGAGCAGACTAGGACTTTATTCCTTGACACACAGGAGAGTGATGGGTGACCTTATAGAGGTGTATAAAATCATGAGGGGAATAGATATGGTGAACAAACAAGGCCTTTGTTCCCAGGTTACAGGAATCAAGGGCATAGGTTTAAGGTGGGAGGAGAAAGATCTAAGGGGCAACTTTTCCACCCATAAGGTGGTGGGTGTATGGAACGAGCTGTAAGAGGAGGTGGCTGAGGCAGGCACAATAACAACATGTAGAAGACATTTGATCAGGTAAATGGAAAGGAAAGGTTTAGAGGGATATGAGTCGGATGTGGGCAAGTGGGACAAGCAAGGATGGTGTACCTTGGACTGAAGGGCCTGTTCCTGTGTAATATAGCTCTATGACTCGATATCTCTGTGCTTCATTACATTGCTTGGTCCACTCATCTCCATTCCCACCAGTCCACATTCTCCTTGAATACCGTCCTGGTTGTTTATTGCCACTACAATTACCTTTTGAAAATCCATATGTACAACCACACCACCCATCCATTCAACCACTTTGTCTTTTCTAAATGACAATGAAGCCTATAGGTTGAACTGGCCTTTGATTTTCCCAGTGTTGACATACATGGGCACCAGTGGGTTTAAAGGGAGTGCGGAAAACATCACATGGTGAGCCAAATGTCACACAGTGGGATAGCCGAATATTTGGATAGCTGATTAATAGGAGTTTTACTCCATCTCTCCAGATTTCAATTTCCTTTTCATTTCCTCATGTTCTGATTTCCAAGTGTAATTTATCAAGAATGATTTGTTTCTCTTACCATCTAGGGACGGAGAACAAGTTTACCCCCGGATGAAAGTGACGAGGATGAGGATGGAAGTCCTCAAAGAGGACCGGAGCCAAGTCACCAAGAGTTCAACCCTGTGGAGGGGAGGAAGGAGGTACAATCGAATGCTGTCTGCTACAAGGTGACCTTAAACATGGTTCCACAAGGAACTCTTTCCACTCAGCTTCGAGGGTTCCAGACCCTCCAAAGACCGGTGCTATGCTGAGTCTGCACTGCACTCTCAGGAGTCTGTCTCTCTTACACCAAGATCTTCCCTCTTCCCACAAGCGTGGCACTACTTTGAAGTTGGGGAGTTAGTCCAGGGACCAGTGTTTCCAAAACAGAGTTTCTGGACATTTATTTCATCCTTGGGTGTGACGTGCTTCATTTTCCTACATACTGTAACCACTTTGTCAGGAAACCTGTGGCTGCGATTTTCTCCGAGAGGTCAGGCAGTGTGAAGGTTGCAGTGAGCATCCAGTTCTACCTCTTTGTCCCACTGCAGCCAGGTACAGGAACTACAGATGTAGCTTCCCTATCTCTCCCACCGCACCAACAGGGAACGACCCTCTGGTTCACACCTCATGGTCGGGCACCTACCAGCACATCACTAGTGTCATGCCATGGCCATTCCACTGGCAGACTTGTACCAGGTGAGGGATCAAACCCCAAACTGCTAGAGGTGGTCTGAGCACCTCTGGAGGACAAAGGTTCATCCAGGGTTGCTGTTGGCAACAGTGACCCGCTATCTGGGTGCAGAAACAGACAAGGATGGGGTGCGACCAAAAGTCTGAAGAAGGGTCCTGGCCCTGAAACATCACTTATTCATGTCCTCCAGGGATACTGCCTGACCCGCTGAGTTAGTCCAGCACTTTGTGTTCTACACATGGTTCTGCCAGAAGTCTGAAGAAGAATCTCGGCCAAAAACATCGCCCATCCTTGACCTCCAGAGATACTGCCTGACCCATTGAGTCACTCCAGCAATTTGTGATCTACATATGGTTCTGCCAGGGTTCCTGGGTGAGGCATGAGTGGTTGTTTGAAGTGAAGAGTGTCACATCTCACTGGGAGGGAGGAGAGCCAGGGAATGAAGGAATATTTTGGAGTTCTCAGTGCTGCTCACTTCTCTGACCCTCCTCTCCTCATCCTAGCCCTTGCTGCTGGAGTTTGCTGATGTCTTCGGTGCCCCACTGTTTCCAACGGAGACCAGGGCTGATTCGTGGGACGTCCATTTCAACAGCGGCTCCAGCCCAAGTCATCCACACGGAGGCAGAGACGTTTGGTCACCCTCATTTACAGCCCACGCTAACCACTGGGGTGTTGTTGGTAAGACAAATTATGTTTGATGTAAAGGCTCGTCTAGAATAAAATATAAACCGGCAGAGAGTCCCTCCAGAGCTGCACTGGGTAGTGTAGGCAAACACACAGAGGTTATGTTAAAAGAGTAGAGATACTAGGGACAACCATCAGGGGTGTAGGGGTGGGGTTGTGGATGGATATGGAAATAATGGTGAGAAGTACATGTTCAGCTTGTCAACAGACCAGGAATGGAGGTGGAACAAGATCTTTCTTTCCAATCCTGTCACAGAATGGTTGGTGAACATTTAACACAGAAGTGGAGGAAAACAGGGAGAAAAGAAGCTGAAATCTGAAATACTGTAGAAACAAGTGTGGAGCATGTCAGTGAACATGTGAAAAGAGGAAAGGTCAGTACTAACCCCCAGACACTGAAGCTCCCATCACCTCAGAGCAGAACTACGAGGAGACTGAAGTGGTCACTTTCCTAATACTGGCTCACTGACTAACTGGTGGCAAAAACTGTATCTGAGGGACTCTTCAAGGGTTGGCCCACTGCTCTGGGCCACTTCATGGCATTGGAATAAGAACAGGAAGATAGAGGGGCCCAGGGCTTCAGGAGAATGATTAAAGAGGAGAATTAATTTCAAATTCTAAACCTGTAGGACCAACAAAGCTGCTGGGCGAAATGATTCCAAGCACAAAACAGAATGGCAGCAGCAGCCCTGATGTGTTCGATGTAACCGAGATGAGGATTTCCCAAAAGGATTTTTCAAATGGGCTTCAGACTCCAGAGTTATTCCTGGATCCTCACACCTCGTCGCTGGCAAACCTGGGCGCAGTGCTGACTGCACCTTCTCACAGGCTCAACAGCAAGAATCCTTTCCACACACCAGGTAAACAGTCAGAGTGCACTAGTGCTCGGGAGACATCCGTAGAATGGGAAGGTCAGGCATAACCGAGGGACACTTGAAGGGGAAAAAGTGGTCAAACATTTATTTGGGGAATGGGGTTGGTGGTTGGAAATAACTATGTACCTCCTCCCCCAGATATCTCTGTCCTATAAAACTCCCCAGGAGCCTGCCATTTATTGTGCAAGTCCTGCCCTGGTTTGTCTTACCAAATGCAACACCTCCCATTTACCCGAATTAAACTCCATCTGTCATTCCTTGATCTCCTTACCCAGTTGATCAAGATCCTGTCATGATCTTAGATGACCTCCTTCACTGTCCTCTATACCACCAATTTTTGTTTCATCTGCAAACTTACTAACTATGCCATCTATATTCACATCCAAATCATTAATACAAATAACAAACAGAGAATGCGGCACCGATCCCTGCAGGACCACTGGTCCGAGGCTTTCAACCCTCCACTATCACCCTTTGACTACAACCACCAAGCCAATGTTGTATCCAATTGGCCAGCTCACCCTAGACTAGACTACTTTTCTCTTCAAGGAATTCACTTGATCTTAGCTGCTTTTGCCTAACAGATGGCTCTTTCTTTTTCTTGACCAGTACCTCAATCTCTCTTGTCATCCGGGCTCCCTACTCTTGCTAGCCATGCACTTTACTCCAACAGAAACATGCTGACCCTGAACTCTTGTAATCTCATGTTTAAAGGTCTCGCATTTGCTGACGTCCCTTTACCTGCAAACAACCAACTCCGATCAACTTTTGAAACTTCCTGTCCAATACCATCAGAATTGGTCTTACCCCAGTTTAGGACTTCACCTTGTGAACCAAACCTATCCTTTCTCTTAACTATGTAAAACTGATAGAATTATGGGATGCTGATCCCAAAGTGCTCTTCCACTAACACTTCAATCACCTGCCCTGCCTATTTACTATGAGAAGAATGATTTTTTGCCCCTTCTCTAGAAGAGCCATCTGCAAATTGATTGAGAAAAAAATCCTGAACCAATTCCACCCATCCAAGCCTTTAGCACCATGGCAATCCCAGTTGTTAGTTATAATGTTAAAATCTCCCACTATTACCACCCTATTATTCTTGAAGCTATTTGTGATCTTTCTACGTACTTCCTCTTTTCACCCTGCTGACTATTGGGGGATGGGGGGGGGGGGGGGGGGGCTATTGAGTACAATCCCATCAAAGTGATCACCCCCTTCTTATTTCTCAATTCCACCTTATAGCCTCAATGGACGAGAATATCCTCTCTTAAGTACCGCTGCGATGTCCTCCTCAATCAACAACACAACTCCCCCTCCTCTCCTACCTCCACCTCTATCTGTCCTGTAGCATTTGTATCCTGGACCACCGATTTGCCAGTCCTGTGCATCCTTCAGCCACGTTTCTGTAATAGCTACAATATCTTAATCCCATGTACCTATCCTTGTCCTGAGTGCATCTGCCTTACCTCTCACCCAGGTCTCGTGCATTGAAATACACAGTATGGAGTTTAGCCACTAGTCTTCCATTGCTCCCTGCCTAAAAAAAACAAGTTAAGTCTACCGAACCTGCTTGATTTACTTCTGTGTTTAAGAAGGAACTGCAGATGCTGGAAAATCGAAGGTACACAAAAATGCTGGAGAAACTCAGCGGGTGCAGCAGCATCTATGGAGCGAAGGAAATAGGCAACGTTTCGTCCCGAAACCCGCTGAGTTTCTCCAGCATTTTTGTGTGCTTTACCTCTGTATTTGCCTCGACCGTCTCATCTGCCTTACTTTAGGACCCCACAACCTCGCAGTCCCCCCGCCCCCTCCTCCGTTCGCTAAACTAACTCTCCCGAATAGTTCTCCCAAATCTCCCCGCCTTTGTTCTTCGTGTCACAGGTGGGCTCAGTCCGGCCGCATCAGTGAACCCCTTCCTCGACGGCGAGTGGGGCAGTGGGCCGGTGAGGACGGCGAGTGGTGGCGGACCTCCCCAGCCTGGCGGCACGGACGGCAGGGCGATATTCGGAGCTTGGCCGCCGGTAGCGGGGTTCGCCTTTGCCCCGCCCGGTGAAGCTGCCGCTGCAAAGCTGAACCCGTTCCTGTGAGCTCAGCGGGCAAGTGCGGGGGTCCCGTGCCCTTCAGTGGGGCAGTGCTGTAGATATCCCCTGACCCTCCAGCTCGCAACGTGATGAACCTCGGCCTGTATACGATGCGTGGGGAAGTTCGACAATAAACATGTGATTTTATATCCGTGCTGAACCCTGTCGTGATCTCCCGGACCAGGATCGAGATTAAAAAAATGCAAAGTGCTGGAGTTATTTTCTAACAAAAATAAATGCATTCAATTATTTACAATAATATTTTACAATAAGAATATTTACAATACTAAACACACCCACCACCATACAGCAGGCAGTGAAGAAAGCGAATGGCACGTTGGCCTTTATAACAAGAGGAATCGAATATAGGAGCAAAGAGGTCCTTCTGCAGTTGTACGGAGCCCAAGTGAGACCACACCTGGAGTATCGTGTACAGTTTTGGTCCTCTAATTTGAGGAAGGACATCCTTGCTATTGAGGGAGTGCAGCTAGGTTTACAAGGTTAATTCCCGGGATGGCGGGACTGTCATATGCTGAGAGAATGGAGCAGCTGGGCTTGTACACTCTGGAGAAGGATGAGAGGATATCCCATTGAAACATATAAGATTGTTAAGGGCTTGGACACGCTAGAGGCAGGAAACATGTTCCCGATGGTACACAAAAATGCTGGAGAAACTCAGCGAGTGCAGCAGCATCTATGGAGCGAAGAAAATAGGCAATGTTTCAGGCCGAAACCCTTCTTCACACGAAGGGTTTCGGCCCGAAACGTTGTCTATTTCCTTCGCTCCATGGATGCTGCTGCACCCGCTGAGTTTCTCCAGCATTTTTGTGTACCTTCGATTTTCCAGCATCTGCAGTTCCTTCTTAAACAACATGTTCCCGATGTTGGGGGAGTCCAGAACCAGGGGCCACAGTTTAAGAATAAGGAGTAAGCCATTTAGAACGGAGACGAGGAAACAGAGAAGGGTGAGTCTGTGGAATTCTCTGCCTCAGGTGGAGGTAGGTTCTCTGGATGCTTTCAAGAGCTAGATAGGGCTCTTAAAAATAGCGCTGTCAGGGAATATGGGGAGAAGGCAGGAACGGGGTACTGATTGGGGATGATCAGCCATGATCACACTGAATGGCGGTGCTGGCTCGAAGGGCCGAATGGCATATTCCTGCACCTTTTGTCTTTTGTCTATTGTCATAATACAAAGTTACCAACTTAACAGTTGACAGGGTTCTCCTCCTCGACTTTAAAGGACAACCTACTGAGATTTCCAACCCGATTAAGGGATTTGACCAGAGGGTTACAAACTATCTGTGGAGTCCGAAATGAGGAGCAAAATAAAGCCAGGCGCTGAGGGCAGGAACGGCCCTGTCACCGGGACGTGGAATGTCCAAATCTTCTTGCAAAGCAGTGGATCCGTTGGAGGGTGATGCTGGTGCACGTTCACGGACTGGTACATCACACACACGTTGGCAGCGAGCACTTCAAACCAAAGATTATAGCTTTGCTTCAAACCGACCTGCCGTGCTGATCGGGCTGCACGCTGCTGTTGTCGCCACTAGGTGGAGCACGGAGACAGCTTCTAGTTGACACCATCCTGCTCTGCCGAGTAGCTGCGGGACTCCGGGGCGAGACCCCGGGGCGAGTCCCTTCACCCCCACCCCGCACCCTCCAGAGGGTCCTCTCGCCCTAACCCCACCCCAACGCTGTTCCCTGGAGTACATGGATAGAAAAACGTTCCGGGTCGGGACCCCTTCAAGCTGTGGGGCTGATGTTAACCCAGGTCTCGTCTCACCGCCCGACTCATACTTCGGATTCCACCCAATTGTTTTCTGGCTGACCATCAGTGGAAGAACATTTCCCACCCCCACCTTCCAGATCCACATCGTGTCCTGGACCATGTCCCTGCTATAACATTCTACCTGCCTTCTCAGAACCCTCTGCTTCGCTCATCTCTTTAACTACTGCCCCATTAAACTCTTATTAAGCAGACTGTGTACATCACTGTCCCCCAGACCCTGTTCTTGGTTATGCTGGTTAGTTAGGTAGCACTATTTAGAGGCACAGCTGGTAGATCTGTTGCTTCACTACTTTCATAACCCGGGTTCAATCCTGTCCTGGGTTTCTGTCTGTGTGGAGTTTGCATGTGTTCGCTGTAGCCATGTGGGGTTCTCCCAAGTGCTTTGGTTCTCTCCCACATCCCTAGGGAGAAGGATGGCACAGTGGCGCAGCAGTAGAGTTGCTGCCTCATAGCGCCAGAGACCCTTGATGACCACAGGTGCTGTCTGTACAGAGTTTGTTCGTGGGTTTTCTCCAGGTGCTCCGCTTTCCTCCCACACGCCAAAGACTTACAGGTTTGTTAGTAAATTGGCTTCAGTAAATTGTAAATTGCCCCTAGTGTGTAGGATAGCTAGTGCTAGTGTACGGGTGTGGACTCTATGGTCAGAGGGCCTGTTTCCACACTGTATCTTCAAAGTCTAGAGGTTAGTGGGAAATTGTCTTAGTGCAGGTGAGAGGGGGGGGGGGGGGGGGTTGGTGAGAATGTGTGGAGGATAGAAAATGGGATTATTTGATCAGTGCAAATGGATTGATGTGGACAGCATCTCAGATAGATACAAGGTCCCAGTGCCCAGATCACACTCTGGATCCTAGTCCATGGGCCTCATGTTTAGTCAAATGATAAACACCAGAGAAAGAGCTGATTCTTAACTTTTATTTCATAAAATTTACATTTACTGATAAAAATATAGTTTCTAAAAATTACAGTTACTGGAATTTGGACACAAATCATTCTGGTCTTCCTCACTCAGACTGAGACAATTAGTCTCCTACCCAGCACACAGAGGAGCACCTCCTCGCCAAGACTGGTGGTGCCTTTCCTTCAGAGGTGGCAGGTTAAAGTTCACCACCCTGGGGGGAGCCTCTGCACTCGACTACATCAGACAGGGTCCACTGACAGAAGCCAACATCAGGTAGACAAATACAACCCAACTCAACCAACAGGCAGAACCCACACTCCTCACTCCACCCGTGCTTAAAACAACAATGTACATGTTTTAAATGCAAAACAAAGGGGAAATTGCATTATGAGATACATTTGGAAACAGACCAGGGTGACTCAGGTTTGCAACCTGATCTCCATCCCAGGGCGGAGTGAAACTTTCACAGGATTAGCTCGAGATAGCGAATGTGTAAAGGTTGTGGTGCCTGTGGTAAACTGTGAATCTAGGGAGCAGATCACCGGTGGTGGAAATGTTTCAGGCACCTGCCTGAGAGGCACATGCAGGAAGGATGGATTTTTGTCAGTGGACAAGGTCTCTCGGGCCACTGTTGAGAACGAGTCTTGCAGTGTGAGGACTTGTGCCCCTCGGGTAGACCCCAAACACAGTTTCAATGTTTACATCTGCCTGCCAGAGTTCCAGACCACTCTGGGTGACAAAACTCTCCTCACCAGCCCCTCTGATCCTTCCATCAAATCTAAGTCTCCTGCTTTCTGAGCCCTCTGTCAGCCCCTCCCATTTATCTCCACCCTCCTATCCATGCAGATCTCAACAAACCCCATCATTAAACCACTAGAGGCAGGTAATGGCAGCACAGTCTACTGGGTTCTACCCACCCCTCCAAGAGACTGCATTGTCTCCTCAGAACTAACTGTTTTAGCTTTACATTGACTAACCAAAGCCACCTTCTGAAATCTCTTCTCAATCTCAGTGGGAGAGGATGAACACAACTCCTACCCAATCATTGGCATTGTCATCTCATTCAGCACCTCCTACACAATGTCCCATCTTCTACTAAACTAAATTAACTACTAATCGTAAACTCCTTTTGACATAGTGTGCCCAGATTGCAACTTCACAGATTTTAAAGTTGATTAATTTTTTTAGATCCTAACTTATTCGTGGCCAATAGAAGTAAATTATAAACACCAGAGGTGACAGTCATGTACAAGCAGCTCCAGATCCCACTGCTCAGCAGGTGCCTTGAACGTTGCAGTCCAGGAGCAGCAGGAGATGGAGCACTGTGTGCAGGGTGGAAAGAGTTAACAAAATACTGACAATATAAAACCAGCCAACAAGGACTCCCTTTATACCGTGTCAACAAAAGGATCGTACAAACCAGCCCAGAGACAAGATTCATTTGGAGGAAAGGGATGAAGACATTGTTAATTGGACAAATGTAATCAGCTCCTTCATCTTTGCCCAGCGAGTTAATTGGCCCAAATGGCACATTTCAGTGATAATAGATCAGAATAAAGCCATCTCTCTCCAGACACGCACGGTCCAGCAGTTTTAGCTCCTCAATGGGGAAGTGCCAAAGAGGCTGTTTATACTCCGCACCAAAGACAAGTCTCTTTCATGATCGCAAACAGTTCACTCTGCCACTGGCTAGCTAGCCTTTGTAAGGGAGATTTGAAGTGACCCAATTAAATTTGCAGGATTCAAAGCAAATATGAATTGTTCACCATGAGGAATGCATGCATGAGTGTGGGGGGAGGGAGTGCGAGTGAAAGTGCAAGAGTGAGATGTTTAACATTGTTCCCTTGGAATGTGATGTAGGAAAATACAATTCAAGGTGCAGGAGCAGAGGGATCACAGGAGAGCTGGTGTTAGTGGGCTGAAGGGCCCAGAGAGACTTGCGGTTCTTGAAATGTGTGAGAGCTAACAGCTCAAACAAAGACCTAGGGGCTGTATGATATGCAGTCTCAGGAGTTCACACACAGAGAGCCGTCTCCTGGCTGGTGGGTTGAGGCTGTGTTGGCACATTTTGCTACTGATGGACAGTTGCAATCCAATGGCAGCACTGGGGCTTTGGGGAGGGATGGATCAGCCCATGCTGACCAGAATCTGCCATTACATTGCATCATAGAGTTGAATGGTACAACATCCATCAACTTTCATTGAAATCTAGACCACCAACAGAACCAAACAGGCTCTTTACTAAAGACTCCAGTTAATTATTGCTAATGCAACTAATTTCCAGCAGGCAGCAGAAAGATCGACCAAAGGGAAGGATAATACAAGATACAGTCCCCAAAACCCAAAGAGGAGCCTAATTGCTAATAGCCCTACAGCGCTGATCCCAGCCTAGTGCCCCAGTGTAGCCATGAGCCTCACTGCCCCAGCAGCCCTGGCACAATGCTGGGCTGTCCCCAGCTGACAGCGGGTCATCCCCAGACCAAGTGAACTGAAAACCACTGACGAGACACACCTCCGGGGAGACGAGACGAGACGAGACGAGACCACACACGCGCACGCACACACACACACACACACACACACACACACACACACACACACAGATTGACGCACAACCCCACGGGGAGACTGACACACACACATCCACAGGGAGATGTCAGGTCTGGGTCCGCTATCCCAGGGTAACGGGGAGTCCACGAACAATAACCCAGCTGACAGCAGCCGGGGACCACCGTGGGCCAGGCCTGGGTTTGTCCTGAGGGAGGTGGGGATTTAATTAACCCAGAGATGGGGAGTGCTCGCCGATCAGATATCTCGGAATGCACTGGTTAAGATTAGCTGGGTTTGGGAAAACAAATTACCAGACAGATTACGTTTTTGTGAAGTTACCGCGGCGCGGGCAGAGGAGAGTCCCCGGCGGGCGGCTCTACAAGTTGCTGAAGAGCTCGTTCTTCCTGCTCCAGTCCATCTGCGGCGCCTTCTTGCTCAGCCGCTTCGAGCGCATCCTCTCCTTCGCAGCTGCCGCAGACGTACTGAGGTCCAGGCCCATCTCGGTAAACTTGGTCTCCACGTCACCGGGGGGCTGTTAGACACAAAGCAGAGTCAGTCTCCCCCTCACCTGCCTGTCCAGGGCTGAGGGACCACGTCTCCACACACAGGGAGGGGATCCCTTCACCACCCCGAAGCACTTCACACCCTAACAATCCGCCATTAACGAGCCACCGTAAATGGACCGGTCATGGCCCTGATGCAGGAAACATGGCAGTCGATCCACGCGCCGCAAGATAAAAAAAACAGCACTGGGATAATGACCAAATTATCTACCTCAGTAATGTTAGCCAAGTGATAAATATTATCCAGACACTGCCGCTCTGTAAATAACTGGGTGGCACAGTGGTGCAGCCAGTAGAGCTGCTGCTTCTCAGTGCCAAAAACCAAAGGTTTCATTCTGATCTTGGTGGAGTTTGCATGTTCTCCCTGTGACCGGGACCACGTGGGCTGTCTCTGGGTGCTCTGGTGTTCTCCCACAAATCAAAGATGTGAGAGTTTGTGGGTTAATTGTTAGCTGTAAAATTATGGGATGGGAAAGTAGAGTGACAAGTACTGGGTGGGCCAAAAGGTTTGTTTCCATTCTGTATCTGTGAACTAAACAATGGCAGGGGAGAGTTTGTTCCATCTTAGAGGGTCGCCCAGCTTTGGTTTAGTGACCCAGCTGATTGAGGCACTGCCAAGACTGCAGATATTCACAGCACCAAAGTACTCTTGCACTGGGGCGCTGGGCGGGTCTCCTCAGAGTGCTTTCCTACCGGGGCAGGGTGTTGGTCATTAACCAACTCGTGGCCTCCATGCTCTGGTACAAATTGACCACATTGGTCCCATCAGCCACCTTTGATGGGATCATCCAGAAGAAGTTGGTGGACTTCTTCTGGGGCAACGGAAAGCACTGGGTCTCTGCAGCGGTCCTGAGTCTCCCGATCGAGGAGGGCGGTCAGTCGCTGGTGTGCATTTGCACCAAGTTGGCGGCTCTCCGCCTCAGGACCTTGCAGAGATACCTGTACTCAGGGCATCCTCCCAGGTGGCACGTGCTGGCGACGCACGTTTTCCAACGGAGCCGCTGCCTTCAAGGAGGTACGCGGATCCCGATGGTGGGCGTCAGCCGTGCGGTCCTGATGGGGATGCCTGGCTTCTACAGGGACTTGTTGAGAGTCTGGAACCTGGTTGCCGTTGACCAGGCCCCCCCTCCGCCGGCGGAGGGTGACGGCCCGGGCGTGGGAGCAGCTGGTCCTTGTCCCGCCCCATCGGGTGTCGGGGGGGCTCAAACGTGTGGAGTACTTGTGGTTGAGCAAGCCCCCGCTCAGCCGGAAGTACTCATCGGACCCAGGCGCCGTAATCCATCCCGGGAGCCGGTCCCACACAATTTGAGCCGCCTTTCCTCGACACCCTTCGTCTCCCTCCGAGACGCAGGGAGGCGTGTCCTGTACAGGCTCCTCCTCCACACCCTGCACTTCCTCGCCCTGGTCCACCGTCCGGACACCAAGTGGCGGTCGGTGTTGCCTTCCGGTTGCGAAGGGATGGATTCTCCCCCTCTACATTGGGGACCTGGGGTGGAGGGTATTGCACCGAGGTGTTCCCTGCAACCTGTTTCTCTCGCGGTTCACAGACTGCCACTTTTGCGGGCTGGAAGAGTCTGTGTACCACGTGTACATGGAGTGTGTGAGGCTGCAGCCACTGTTTGAATATCTAAAGGGGCTGCTCCTTGCCTTCTGGCTGCATTTTTCACCCACCATCCTCATCTTTGGACACCCTGTGCGTAGGGGAGAGGGTAGGGCTGAAGATGTCCTGGTTGGGTTGCTCCTGGGCCTGGCCAAGCTGGCCATCCGCGAGTCACGGCGCCAGACAGTGGAGGGCTCTACCCGACCCAGCTGCCTGCCCCTTTTCCGGGGTTACGTCCTTGCCTGGGTGGGGTTAGAAAGGGAATACGACCTGTCTACGGGCACCCTGAGGGAGTTCCAGGACCGCTGGTCTCCGCAGGGTGTTGAATGCATCCTCAAGGATTGTAACATAGTTGTATAGTAGTTTATTATGGATACATGTTTGTATTGTATTATGGTGGTGGGTTCTGGCTAGTTTTATTGTAGTGTAAATATTATTTTTAATAATTGAATAATTTTTTTGGTTTATAAAAAAAAAAAAAAAGCTGGTTATCACACCCTGGGGGATTTCTGGGACAGCTGGGTTGAATGCATCATGGACAAGGATATAGCTGTATAATAGTTTTAGTATATTTGTTTGTCGTGTATGATGGTGCTGGGTTCTGTTTTGTTTTTTTGTGCTGTAAATATTATTTTTAATAATTGAATACATTTTTTGATTGAAAAAAGCTGGTTCACCAAGCTCACGGAAAAAGGAAAAAAAACTTTAAAAAAACTACTCTTGCACGTGGCCCCCCCCCCCCCGCCACAGGGAAGTCAGGAGTACAACCCCAGCTTGTGAACTGAGACTCGGGAAGATTTACTCAGCAAAGGCCAGACCATGATGCCAGGAGTCCCGGTTCAGCAGCCCAGGGGCATAGGACCCTGCTGGAGGCAGCTCGCTGGTGGTGAAGTACCACTGAAGACCCTGAGACTCGTGACGAAGAGCCGGAAGTAAACGTGACACCTACCTCCTCCGCGTGGCTGCCGGCTTCCCTGGCTGGAGTGGTTGGGGTGGAGGGTGAAGAGGAAGAGTTGGAAGACGGCTCTGATGTGGGCGTGACTGGTGCCGACACATTCCCGTTGGCCTGCGAGACGGGACAAAACATTGGAGAATCATCAGCACAATTCCCAGGGGGCAGCAATAATGGGACGGCATGAAGGTGGGGAGTGTTGTCGATGGCGAGGAAGGTTGGCTACAGTCAAAGCAGAGAGGTGGCAAGCTGCGTAGAACATTGGCAGATGCAATTTTACCCTGACAAATGCACGGCAATGCGCATTGGGAAGTCGTATACAGTAACTGGGAGGAACAAAGGCCACTGCCCACCCTTTGACCCTCAGTCCCTCTGACAGAGGGACTGAGGGTCAAAGGGTGGGCAGTGTGGAGAGCGGAGCGTACCTTCTTCGGAGTGGGGGGGGGGGGGGTCAGAGGATTGCGCGTGGGCGGTGCTGACCGCAAGATGGGGAGAAGAGGGTGGGAACACGGAGGGCGGGGAGTGCAGGCAGCGGAGGGTGGGGCTTGGGTGGAGTGGAGGCAGTGATGGCGAGGACAGTAATAGAGCAGAGGACAGCCAGACTAGGCAGATGGAATTACATAGCAGCCGAGTGACTGGGTCTCACTGCAAGGGGACATAACGCGGGTAAAGGAGGTGAATCCGGACCTCACTGCAGTCTCAACCCCACCAAGTGTAAATAAGCAGCAGGTCCTACCTTCTGGTCGGCCTCTCCGTTCACAATCGGCTGGGGCAGAGGTCCTGCAAAACACAACAAAGCAACACTTAATATTCTGCTCGTTTCCAGCCCAGTTACTCGTCTCCTATGGTCGCATCACTGCAATGTCACGGGTGGTGGACTCTCTCTTGTGTGAGCTGCTCAGCCCCATGCTGGAACATGGTTGCTGCTGCATCCATGCTCAGCCCCATTTGTAGGGCAGTCAATAAAGGAACTGAACATTGTGCAATCGTCAGGGAAACTCCCCACAGCTGACTTAATGACGGAAGTCACATTACAACAGTGACGATACTTCTGCGGCATTTATTTGTGCCTGCGATCTCCCATAATGGAGCAAACTGCTCCTAAGATACGAACCCTTTCTCAGCTCAGCCAGCAGAGGCTGCACTCTCTCAACCTTTCCATCCTCACGCTCATTTCTACCATCATGGCAGAGAGAGGCAGAGAGAGGCAGAGAATCTTGTGGATTTGGGAGTCAGGTTAAAGCGAGGTGGAGATGGGAGCTTGTTTGAGGTGAAATCAATGGGTGCCCACACTTGTCTGTTTATTGCATGCAACAATTTCAAGCATGCTTGCTACAAGTATGTTGATTTAATATCTGTCTAATAAATGTTCCCCCTCACCATGTCACTCAGCATCCCAAAGCCAGGTGCTGCTGGCAGTTGTCCCATAATCAGAGGCCAGAATGGCTGAGACACAACTTGTCCCACTGCTGTGCCTTTGCAAGAGACCAATGAGCGAGAGAGGAGGGTAGTGGGGAAGACTACGCTGACACTTCCTGCCACACAAGCTCAGACTTGATGTGCTTCAAGGTCTGAACTTGCATCACCACCATGAATGAGGCTATTTCACCACATCTTGCCAAACTCTGCTCTCTCTCTCCTCTCCGATACAAACAGGACCCTCCTGAAATAACCCATCTCCATTTGCTCATTACCCATTTCTCTATCGCGCTGTAGTTGTGGATAGGGTAGAAACAACCAGCGACACGTACTACTCCCATCCACTTATTCACGTGCCCAGCTAGTCCTTCTCTACCAACCAGTGCAGGGTACTTTTACTATGTCACTTTCTTTCCAAGCTGACAGTCTCATCCTTTCTGGTGTTACTGGTTCCAAATGGCACTGACAACTGGGAAGCGGCTGCTGAGGACCACGAGAGGTGGGGAAAAGAACCTCCAGGCAGAGATCCACCACAACAGCATGTGGTTCAAGTCCCTGAAGGCCAGGCGCACCATCATCTCCAGCAGATGGATGGAGCCCAACAGGGCTCCAACAAACTCATTCCAAGTTGCCCAAACTACTGCAATCAAGAAACTTGACGGTGGATAACAATCGCCACCTTCTTCCCATACACAATCCATCCCATTGGGATGTGGCGGTTTCAGCAACCCCACTTTGCCCGTCCCTTGGTAAACACCCTTGGGACAGGAGTACAGCAAACATTAGTCAAATTTACTGATGACACAAAGTACAGGCATGGGAATAGTGTAAGGAGTGAGCAATTAGTAGCAATGGAACTAGTTTGGGATTTATACTGGTCTGTGGGAAGAGAGCTGGACAGTGTGATTAATTTGGGGATTGAGGCAAAACTGTCGGGAGAGGGCAGGGCAGTGGAATTATTTGGGAATTGACGTAGCATCATGGCGCAATTAAATCAACTCTTCTTAAAAAGACACAAGGTGCTGGAGTGTACGCAGCAGATTTGGTAGCATACCTGGAGAACACGGATAGGTGACATTTTACATTGAAACCCTTCTTCAAACTGCTACAGTCTAAAGAAGGGTCTCAACCCGAAACATCATCTATACATAGTGATGCTGCCTGACCCGCTGAGTTACTCCAGCACTTTGCGTCCTTTTGTGTATTACCCTGCATCTACAGTTCTTTGTTTCTAACTCTTCTGCTTAGGCAGATTAAGTCAACTCGTCTTCTTCCAGGGCTGTTGAGTGGCACAAAGGAGCTGGCATTAGTATGTAGAAGAACTGTTTGCAATGTATCAGTCAATTATTATGAATGTACTTTCAAATACTGTCTCCACTTTCTTTTAAACTGGGAACAATAGATAGAAACTCCAGGTTTATTAATTCAGCAAGGAGGAAGATAAAGCCACAACAAAGTGATGCTGATTTTTAAAGGGGAAAAATTAAGGAAATAATGAATGCCTTAAATTTTGTGATCGTTAGAAGGACAGTGTACGAGGTCTCTATCCCAATACAGCAATGAAGAGGCGGAATAACCACGGCTAGAAGCAGAGTGTGTTTTCTGCTCCCATCTCCAGTATAAATTCCATTTGGAATATTTTGGAGGACCAAGAAACCAAGAACCAAGATATGATACCTGCTAACATTTGCCACCTAGTCTCGTGTGATCCTGGAACAACATAAATGTAGTAAAAGAGCTAAATTTGTGGGGGAAATTAATTTGCATTTGAGGGTGCAGGTGACACCGAGATTGTTAGTACAGAGACAGTGAGTACAGTGCACACATCAGATAAAAGCCACACCGTGCATCTGCAGAGGTTGCAAGATCTGCTGAGCAGGCACCTCGCTGCACCCTGAGCAAGTGCCCGTCTCCTCAGAACTCACTGCACACCTCCTCACTTTTCTGAAGCTCTTTCAGAGTTTAACAGGCCTTCAGGCCTCTCTCATGTGCAGCCATGGGGAGGTAGAGCTAGTCAGCGAATCAAAGTGACTGTCTGCTGACCATTGTAGTCATGGGGTGGGAGATTGCAACCTTCACGTGGCCCGCCCTGTTTCGACGAATGCAATCAACCTGGCGTGCACATTTATCAATCAAATAGAACAAGTTGTCCTACAACTTTAGGCTGTGCACGCCATACGCAAGAAGAAGAAGAAGACTGTAGTCACAAGAGTCCTGGTCAAAATGTATCCAAAAAACCAGCACAACCAAAACTGATTGCAGATCATCACACTGCAATTTTGGGGGGAGGGGGAGGTTCATCTGCAACACAGCTACTTTCCTTCAACAGTGTGTACATTGCATAAGTATTTCCTGTTTAGTGCCGTGGGATCTCCCAAGGTTGTGAATGGCGCAATGCAAATCCAAGACTTGTCCTCTTGAACAAGCCAACCTCCAATAAATTCTTGCTGTGGTTAAGCCCGTACATTAATTTCCTTTCAGCATCACAGCATTGCTGACAATAAAACAATAAATAATTAAAAATAATAAAATAAAACAATGCACAAGGGATATTGTGCAGAGAACAGGGGAGAAGGCCACAGGCCTTATGTTTGTAGAATCCATCACCTCCTTGGGTGTGAACCCGAAAGGTAACATTTTAAGTAGAAGGTGATGTGACTATAAAACTAGCTGCAAGAGGAAGTGGTTAATGCCGGTATAACAACAGCATTTAAAAAACGTTTGGGCTACATGAGTAGGAAAGATTTAGAGGCAGAAAGGTCAAATGCAGGAGAATGAGACTGGGCTTAGATAGGGTATCTTGGTTGACATGAACGTGTTGAGACAAAGGGCCTGTTTCCGTGCTGTGCGACTCCTCCTGATCCCTCCATCCTCTCTACCCAGCACATACTCAGTTATCTACCTCCCTCAACAGTAGTTTTCACCGCTCCATGGTACAGTATGTCCTCAACTCGAGTATACAGTGCCCAATCCTCTCCCTGCTCCATCTACCTCATTGCCACCAAACCTCAACCACTGCATTGGAACATCTTTGGTCTGGTTTTACGTGCAGCCTCTACAGACAATCCCAGAAGTGGCTGCACAAGTCAGGAGTGTAACAGAATACTCCCCACTAGCCTGGAGTGGGGAGTCCAGGCACGGTAGCCCTCCCGTCCTCGTCACCCGAAACACCTCCATCACTGACTCTGGAGGGCTGCAGTGTGTACCACGTACCAAAGCTAGCCCAGTCTCCAACAGCCCTTCTCAAACCCTTAACCATTACCAACAAGGAGGCCTTTGGGAATATCACCACCCACGGGCTCCCTACAACTTACACAGTATCCCCAATTTAGAAAAATATTAATGCTGGATCTAAATCCTGCAGCACCCTCTCCAATAGAGGTGTGGGTGACCGTAGGGGGTTCAAGTCAGCAGCTCATGGTGACCAGAGTGGTGTAATAAATGGCAGCCTTGGAAAAGGACTGAAAACAACCAAGACTATTGGACCTTTGCGTGCTCTTCATGCAATATCCAACATGCCTTCATCATGTGTGGAAAGGCAGCTCACTGTGAGGCATTATCTTGGGGGCGGGGGGGAAGGGTGCAAAGGAATCAAAAGGGAAATTAGATGTCTGTTCCCTGACGAGTTGAAATGGACTGGAATGTACTGCTTGAAGAGTGGTGGAAGCGGGTTTAATATTTACTTTCAAATGCAATTTGTTGATATAAATGAGTAGATACAAATTGTGAGAATGCTAAAACCCCAGGAGAATAAATTGGTTAAACAGTTCCTTCAAAGAGCCAACACAGAATGGCCTCCCTCAGTTCGGATTCTATGATCCTTGCTTTCTGCAAGAACTTTCTACAAGGGCGGCACAGTGGTGTAACTGGTTGTGTCGCTGGGTCTCAGCACCAGAGCCCCGGGTTCCATCCTGACCTTGGGTGGTGTCCGTGTGGAATTTGCTTGTTCTCCCTGTGAATGCGTGGGTTTCCTCTGGGTGCTCCAGTTTCCTCCCACAGCCTCTGTGTGTTAATTATCCTCTGTAAATTGCCCCTGGTGTGTAGGGAGCGAATGAATGTGGGAGAACATTGTGAACAGGTGATCAAATGTCGGGAGGGGGGGGGGGGGGGGAGAGATTCGATGGGCCAAAGGACTCATTTCCATACTGTATCCAAACTAAACTAAACTCCTCCACGGCCCATGCTGTCACTGACATGTTAGATTCTCTTCTATTCCGTAGCCTCATTTTCTTTCAGTACAATAGTCCCTTCCACGTCTCTGCTACCAACGACTCTGCCAAGTCACTGTTCACCTGTCCTGAACAAGTCCCATCCTTCTCCACACAGTAATTGAAATTACCTGGTCCAACCTCACCGGGAACCTTTACCCAACTTGCGCCTGTTAT
This sequence comes from Amblyraja radiata, assembly GCF_010909765.2. Taxonomy (NCBI): domain Eukaryota; kingdom Metazoa; phylum Chordata; class Chondrichthyes; order Rajiformes; family Rajidae; genus Amblyraja; species Amblyraja radiata. Next base: position 21,007,043 of record NC_045981.1, on the reverse strand, counting down.
GGTAAACGGTGCTATATTTTGTATTTTGCACCAGCTGCTAAATTGGATCCCCTTAAAGGCCGTGATAATGGTCAACAGTAAGTGAACATCAGATGTTGAGCGTTTTAAACCCAAAATCAGGCAATAGTTTGTGACTGCAGGCTCACATTGGGATGCCTGACAGTTCAGCACAGCTCCTTACTCAGAGACTGGTGCCAGCCTTGTCAAATGAACACTAACCTTACCATTCCACACATTGCTCTACCTCTCAATTGAAAACCCCCTCCACAACCCTCCCCCCCCCACTCCCTGTGGCCACCCTGTCCTGGCATACATCACTCATCCACTTAACAATCAGGAACTTTCACTGATCTCATCAACTCCAATCTTCAAGAACTTTTTCCCTCACTCCACCGACCATTAACATCAGTGAACCATGTACACGCTTCAACACGCTGAGGCCTAGACTCTCATCACCTGCCCTTTCTTCCAACACTTGCCCTCTTCCCAACAATGCCCTTCACAATTTTCTTTTCTCCCCCAATCTTTCTGTCTGCACTGTCCATTTCCACAGAGCCCCTCTTCCAAGACTGTGTCCACCTTTCCAAGCCTGGCTAGCTGCCCAGGTAACCTGGGTGATTGGCTGGAAGAGTCTGAAGAAGAGTCCCGACCAGAAACATCACTGATCCATGTTCTCCAGAGATACTGCCTGTCCTGCTGTGTTACTCCAGCACTTTATGCCTTTTGGATAATTGATGCCCAGTGTTGCGGGCTTCATCAAATACAAAACTGAGGGAGCCGAAGATTTTTCTTAAGACTCTATTCCTACCAAAATCATGGTAGGAATAGATCGGGTAGATGTACAAAGTCTCTTGCCCAGAGTAGGGAAATTGAGGTCCAGTGGCCATAGGTTCAAGGTGAAAGGGAAAAGATTTAATAGGAATCTGAGGGGTAACATTTTCACACAAAGGGTGGTGGGTGTATGTAACAAACTGCCAGTTGAAGCTGGGACTATCCCAATATTTAAGAAACAGTTAGACAGGTACATGGATAGGACAGGTTTGGAGGGATATGGGCCAACGCAGACAGGTGGAACCAGTGTAGCTGGGACATATTGGTCGATGTGGGCAAGTTGGGCTGAAGGTCAAGTTGGGCTGAAGTGCATGTGTTCATGCTGGATCACTCTATGACTTTTTATTGGAAATAAACTTTATTTTCCGTTTTTACTTTGTTTCTAAAAGACAGGAGTGTGTCGTTTTACTTGCAACTTGTGGGGAGAGGGGATCGGAGACAGAGGCTCTGAGAGTTAGCTGACTAAAGCGGACCACTGGCAATCGATCTCGGTGCTGCAGTGGGGACAGGTGCAGGTCACCAGGTCGGGCTGATTCCCTGCAGGAGACCAGGTGAATGGAAAGCCTCGGAGCTGAATCATTTGGAATGGAGTCCCAGCCTACTCAACCACTCCCTATAGCTCAGACCCTCTAGCCCTGGCAACATCCCCGTAAATCTTCTCCGTACCCTTAAGTTGCACCCGATGGTAATGCCCCGCCTCATCCTGTTGCCATGGCAAAGCCCCGCCCCCACATTGTTGTCATGGGAAAGCTCCGCCCCCACATTGTTGTCATGGGAAAGTCCCGCCCCATATTGTTGTCATGGGAAAGTCCCGCCCCCATATTGTTGTCATGGCAAAGCTCCGCCCCCACCTTGTTGCCATTGCAAAGCTGTGTCATAATGGTAATGACCTGTTGCCATGGCAAAGCCCACCATGTCACAATGGCGATGCCCCTCTCCCACCCTGTCACCATGGCTAAGCCTCAGTCGCCAATGAGAAGCCCTCCCACCCAGTCCTATGTCTCCACCATGGTGATACCCACTTGCCCAGTACTGTCTGGTGGTGCCTACATGTCTTCAGCAATGCCGCTATGGTGATGTCTGCACCACCCACCCCAGCACTGTTGCTATGGAGATGCCAGCCCCCACCCTACCTGTCAGGTGGGCAACCGTTGGTGAAATCTTGCACTTTTTGAAAAACTCTTCCGTTTCTGGATCGACGACCAGCAGCAAGGTCTCCATGCCGCCGTTCTTAATGGCCGTCACCACGTCAGCGTGCTGCTTCCCATCCACACTTATCCTGTTCACCTGTAACACACACGCAGGCAGTCAGAGCCGGCAAAGAGCAACAGCGAAACGGACACCGAGCACAAACAACAAACACAGTGAGAACAAACATGGAAATGACTGTAAAGAGACAACGTGACCCCATTGGGTACATGTTTGTCACTACATACATAACACCAGGTTCAGTACCTTTAGTTCCATCGCTACATGATGGGGAGCAAGAGGATACAGTGGTGCAGTAGTAGAGTTGCTGCCTTACAGCACCAGAGTATCGGGTTCAATCCTGACTACTGGTGCTGTCTATACGGAGTTTGTATATGTTAACTCTGTGAAACAACGTGGGTTTTCTCTGGGTGCTCAGGTATCCTCCAACACTCCAAAGACACACAGGTTTGTAGGTTAATTGGCTTAGCCAAAATTGTAAATTGTCCCTAATGTGTAGGATAGTGCTAGTGTATGGGGTTATCTCTGATCGGCGCGGACTCAGTGGGCCGAACGGGCCTGTTTCCATGCCTCACTAAAGTCTAAAGACACTCTATAGTACTGTCACTGTATAACACCAGGGCAAGGTATCAACCCATCATAAGAAGGATGTGGGGCCATTGGAGAGGGTGCAAAAGAGGTTTACTAGAAAGCTTTTAAGAAGGAACTGCAGATGCTGGAAAATCGAAGGTACACAAAAATGCTAGAGAAACTCAGTGGGTGCAGCAGCGTCTATGGAGCGAAGGAGATAGGCAATGTTTCGGGCTGAAACCCTACTTCAGACTGATAGGGGGTGGGGGGAGGGGGGAGAAGAAAGGAAAAAGGAGGAGGAGGGAGCGGGGGGGGGGGGGGGGGGGGGGGGGGGGGGGAGATGGGAAGATGCGGCGAATGGTGGGGTCCTCATCCTGGGAGCAGATGCGGCGTAGACGGAGGAATTGGGAATAGGGGATGGAGTCCTTACAGAAAGCAGGGTGGGAGGAAGTGTAGTCCAGATAGCCGTGGGAGTCAGTGGGTTTATAGCGGATGTCGGTCAGAAGTCTATCCCCTGCGATGGAGATAGTGAGGTCAAGGAATGGTAGGAAAGTGTCGGAAATGGTCCAGATGTATTTGAGTGCCGGATGGAAGTTAGTGGTGAAGTGGATGAAGTCAGTTAGTTGTGTGTGGGTGCAGGAGGTGGCACCAAAGCAATCGTCGATGTAGCAGAGGTAGAGGTCAGGGATGGGGCCATGGTACGCCTCGAACAAGGATTGTTCGACGTACCCGACAAAGAGGCAGGCGTAACTGGGGCCCATGCGTGTGCTCATAGCTACGCCTTGTATTTGGAGGAAATGAGAGGAGTCAAACAAGAGGTTATTGAGGGTAAGGACCAGCTCCGCTAGGCGGAGGAGAGTATCAGTGTACGGGTCTAGGTTGCTTCTCCGGTCGAGGAAGAACCGGAGGGCTTTGAGACCATCCTGGTGGGGATGGAGGTGTAGAGTGACTGGATGTCCATGGTGAAGATGAGGGGGTGAGGGTCTAGAGAATGGAATGCGCGGAGACGACGGAGAGTGTCTGAGGTGTCTTGAACATAGGTAGGGAGGGATTTAACCAAGGGGGATAGGATGGAGTCAAGGTATGTGGTAATGAATTCGGTGGGGCACGAACAGGCAGAGACAATGGGCCTGCTAGGACAGTCAGGTTTGTGGATTTTGGGGAGAAGGTAAAATCGGGCCGTGCGGGGCTGGGGAACGATGAGGTTGGAGGCTCGGGGGGAGGCAGGGCGTCAGAGTTGATGAAGTCGGTGATGGTGCTAGAGATAGTGGCCTGGTGCTCGTCAGTGGGGTCATGGTCCAGGGGTAAGTAGGAGGAGGTGTCCGAGAGTTAGAGCGTGGCCTCAGCATTGTAGAGATCGACGCGCCAGACTACCACGGCACCTCCCTTATCGGCGGGTTTGATAACCCAGTCTGGGTTGTTGCGGAGTGAGTCGATGGCAGTATGTTCGGGGGGGGGGGAAAGATATTGGAGTGAGACAGGGGAGTGGAGAAGTTGAGGCGGTTGATGTCGCGAAGGCAGTTTTGGATAAAAAGTTCTAAAGCCGGAGGGCCACAAGGAGGGGGTTCGTTGGAGACGGGAAAAGGGGTCATCAAGGGGGGGCGAGGACTGTGGGCGCGGAACTCATTGAGGTGGGGACGGAGGGGGAGAAAGGTAAGACCTCTGCTGAGGACCTACCGTTCGGTGTCGGAGAGGGGGAGGTCGAGGGGGATGGTGAACACACGGCAGGGATGGGGGTTGGGGCCGGAGGAAGGCAGGTGAGTGGACTGAGTACGAGGCGGTGTGTGGTGGGGGGGTACGGGGTGGTCAGGGGGTGGGGGGGTATGAGGGCTGTAGTGTGGGTAGGGAAGACCAGGGGTCAAATAGTTTGAGGGGGATGGGGAAGACCCAGTGGAACAGCCACTGAGGTTACCAGGGTTGGGCAGACTTTCACTAGGATCCAGTGCAGTCAAACCCAGAGGAGTGGGAATCAGCAGCGTGGAGGCTTCAGGCCTGGTGCTGGGTCCAGTTTGCAGGTAAGGCGACGGCTGTGGGCTGCTGGAGGGAGGTGGAGTGGCGAGGTTCGGCGGACCCAATGGTAGGAGTCCGTGGGCAGTGGAGGTCGGCGGGCGATGCGTGGGAGGTCCCGGTGGGCAGATGGTCGGTGGGGCGGCGCGGTTCGGCCAACCCAGTGAGGCAACGGGGTGAGTAGGGTGCGGTGTGGCGGCCATGTTCAGGGAGCCCCGGTCCGGCGGCGATATTCAGTAGGTCCGGTCCGGCGGCGATGCTGGATGGGCCCGGTGCGGCTGCGATATTCGGCGGGCCCAGTACAGCGGGAATGTCAGATGGGCCCGGTGCGGCGATGAGGTAAGGCGGTCCCAGGGGGCGGCGAGGTTCGACTGTCGCGTTATGGTGGCAATAGCCGGTGGAATCGGCGAGGGGGAGAAAGTCCGAATTACCATTGAAGTGGTGAGGCTGGGCGTCATCGGTGGGCAGGTGAAGGTCGGCGGCAGCATCGAAGTGGAGGTCGGCGAAGGCGGCGTCCTGGTGAGTACTGGAGGCGCTCCTCGTGGCCAAGATGGCGTCGCGGTACTCAGGCAGGCGGCGCGAGCCAGAGTTGGGGCCCGGAACCTGCGGGCGGTCGAGTCGCGGAGTGTCGGCGGCGGGAGCGGCCTGGAGGCGGGCTAATTTCAGGTCCTTAGTGGAGTTAAGGTGGGCCAGGAATCGTTGATTGAAGAGGTGGATCTTCCGGCGGATGAAGTATAGTTGGGGTCCGTTGCAGGTCCGGTTGAGTGAGGCCCGAAGTTTTGGGGAGAAGGTAAATCGGGCCGTGCGGGGCTGGGGAACGATGAGGTTGGAGGCTCGGGGGGGGGGCAGGGCGTCGGAGTTGATGAAGTCGATGATGGTGCTAGAGATAGTGGCCTGGTGCGCGTCAGTGGGGTCATGGTCCAGGGGTAAGTTGGAGGGGGCGTCCGAGAGTTAGCGCGTGGCCTCAGCTTTGTAGAGATTGACGCTCCAGACTACCACGGCACGTCCCTTGTCAGCGGGTTTGATAACCCAGTCTGGGTTGTTGCTGAGTGAGTCGATGGCAGCATGTTCGGGGGGGGGGGGGAAAGAGATTGGAGAGAGACGGGAGTGGAGAAGTTGAGGCGGTTGATGTCGCGACGGCAGTTTTGGATAAAAATGTCTAAAGCTGGAGGGCCACGAGGGGGGGTCCACGAGGAGGGGGTTCGTTGGAGACGGGAAAAGGGGTCATCAATGGGGGGGCGAGGACTCCTTCCCGTGGAAGAACGCTGTGAGGCGGAGGCGACGGTAGAAGAGCTCCAAGTCGTGGTGGGCGCGGAACTCATTGAGGTGGGGACGGAGGGGGACAAAGGTAAGACCTCTGCTGAGGACCTACCATTGGGTGTCGGAGAGGGGGAGGTCGGGGGTGATGGTGAACACACGGCAGGGATGGGGGTTGGGGCCGGAGGAAGGCAGGTGAGTGGACTGAGGACGAGGCGATGTGGGGTAGGGGGGGTAGGGGGTGGTCAGGGGGTGGGGGGGGGGGGGTGGTATGAGGGCTGTAGTGTGGTAGGGAAGACCAGGGGTCAAATAGTTTGAGGGGGATGCGGAAGACCCAGTGGAACAGCCACTGAGGTTACCAGGGTTGGGCAGACTTAGCACTAGGACCCAGTGCAGTCAAACCCAGAGGAGTGTGAATCAGCAGCGTGGAGGCTTCAGGCCTGGTGCTGGGTCCAGTTTTGCAGGTAAGGCGACGGCTGTGGGCTGCTGGAGGGAGGTGGTGTGGCGAGGTTCGGCGGACCCGATGGTAGGAGTCCGTGGGCAGTGGAGTCCGGGTCGGCGGGCGATGCGTGGGCGGTTCCAGTGGACGGATGGTCGGTGGGGCGGCCAACCCGGTGAGGCAACGAGGTGAGTAGGGTGTGGTGCGGTGGCCATGTTTGGGGAGTCCCGGTCCGGGGGCGATGTTAGGTAGGCCCGGTGCGACGGCGATGCTGGACGGGCCCGGACGGGCCCGGATATTCGGCGGGCCCAGTGCAGCGGGAATGTCAGATGGGCCCGGTGCAGCGATGAGGTAAGGCGATCCCGGGAGGCGGCGAGGTTCGGCGGTTGCGTTATGGTGGCGATAGCCGGAGGAATCGGCGAGGGGGAGAAAGTCCGAGTTACCATTGAACCGGCGAGGCTGGGCGAAGGTCGGCGGCAACATCGACGTGGAGGTCGGCGAAGGCGGCGTCCTGGTGAGTACTGGAGGCGCTCCTCGTGGCCAAGATGGCGCCGCGGGACTCAGGCAGGCGGCGAGGGCCAGAATTGGGGCCCGGAGCCTGCGGGCGGTCGAGTCGTGGAGTGTCGGCGGCGGGAGCGGCCTGGAGGCGGGCTAATTTCATATCCTTAGTGGCGTTAAGGTGGGCCAGGAATCGTTGATTGAAGAGGTGGATCTTCCGGCGGATGAAGTATAGTTGGGGTCCGTTGCAGGTCTGGGTGAGTGAGGCCTGAAGTTTCGGGAGTGTCAATGCGAGGTCCTGCTGGTGCCGGCGCATCGCGGCCAGGGTGGATCTTAATGCCCGGTTGGAGAATTGCTGGGTATGCCGGTACATAGCAAGTCGGTACCGATAGTCTGGCTTGGGTCCGAACTGGGATGTAGGGAACTGGAACTGGAAGCCATGAGGTATGTGATGGAGGCGCAGGCATACCCAGAGGAAGCAAATGTGGCTGTGGTATCGAGTCTGGATAAGGATGTGGAAGGGGGGGGGAAAATCACAGAGAGGGAGCAGTTAGAGAGGAGGTTGTGAAACTGTCTCCGGAGGGAGGTGGAGAACTTCTTCAAAGTAGGCAAACCTTGAGGAGATTTCGCAATGGAGTAGACAAAGTGCTTAAGAAGGAACTGCAGATGCTGGAAAATCGAAGGTACACAAAAATGCTGGAGAAACTCAGCGGGTGCAGCAGCATCTATGGAGCGAAGGAGATAGGCAACGTTTCGGGCCGAAACCCTTCTTCAGACTGATAGGGGGTGGGGGGGAGGCGGGGAGAAGAAAGGAAAAAGGAGGAGCCCGAGGGCTGAGGTAGGAAGGGGAGGAGACAGCAAGGGTTAACAGAATTGTGAGAATTCAATGTTCATGCCACCAGGATGCAAACTCCCCAAGCGGAATATGAGGTGCTGTTCCTCCAATTTCCGGTGTTGCTCGCTCTGGCCGTGGAGGCGGCCCAGGACAGAGAGGTCGGATACGGAACGGGAGGGGGAATTGAAGTGCTGAGCCACCGGGAGGTCAGGTTGGTTAGTGCAGACCGAGCGGAGGTGTTCGGCGAAATGAACACCAAGCCTACGCTTGGTCTCACCAATATAGATCAGCTGACATCTAGAGCAGCGGATGCAATAGATGAGGTTGGAGGAGATGCAGGTGAACCTCTGTCTCACTGGAACAACTGCTTGGGTCCTTGAATGGAGTCGAGTGGGGAGGTAAAGCGACAAGTGTAGCATCTCTTGCCGGTTGCAAGGGAAAGTGCCTGGGGTAGGGGTGGAGCGGGAGGGAAGGGAAGAATTGACAAGGGAGTTGCGGAGGGAGCGGTCTTTGTGGAAGGCAGACGGGGTGGGGGGGGGGAGATGGGAAGATGTGGCGAGTGGTGGGGTCACGTTGGAGGTGGCGAAACTGACGGAGGACTATTTGTTGTATGTGCCGGCTAGTGGGGTGAAAGGTGTGGTCCAGGGGGACTCTGCCCTTGTTGCGAGTGGGGGGGGATGGGGAGAGAGAGCAGTGTTACGGGGTATGGAGGAGACCCTGGTGCGAGCCTCATCTATGGTGGGGGAGGGGAACCCCCGTTCCCTGAAGAATGCTGCCTGGATTAGAGAACATTAGCCATCAGACTTGGATTGTTTTCTCTGGAGAGGCTGAAGGGAGAACCGAGAGAAGTTATGAGGCGCATAGGAGGCAGACAGTCAAAACCTTTTTTCCCCCCAGGGCAGAAATGTCAGATTAGAGGGCAGAGCTTTAAGATGAGAGGGACTGAGAGGTTTAAACTAGATGTGTGGGGCAACATTAAAAACAGTGGTGGGTGCCTGGAATGCACTTCCAGAGGTGGTGGTGGTGGTGGCAGATACAATAGTGGCATTTCAAGCACTTTTAGATAGGCACATGGATATGCAGGGAATGGAAGGATAAAAATCACATGCAGGCACAGGAGAATAGTTTAACTTGGCACCATATTTTGCACAGACATTGAGGGTTGAAGGGACTATTCCATGCTTCACTGGATACAGGAGTATCACGGCATGTGTTGTACTGCAGATAGGGTATTTGTTAGGCAGTGCGTACCTCAGGCGCAGTGTATGGAGGGTAGCCACTAGTAGTAGCTTGTAATTTGAGGCTAATTAGCCACCTAAGTGACTAGTTGACAGAGTGTCCTCAGGCCCAGGGAAGGCAGTCCTTTGGTGGCACTGCTCCCACTTGGTCATACTACTGAGCCATCCAATTCATCTGTCACTATCAGCAACAAGTGCCAATGTGGTTTACCAGTCAGGTAATACTTCCTCCCGAGCTGTTACTCACAAAATCTCCGAATGAATGAACCTGGGAGGAAGTGGCAGTATCAGCACAGGCAGTAGCATTTTAAGTTCTCTCCCTCAGGGAGTTTCACACATCATTCAAATATCACCACACTACAAATCAGTGTCGATTTTAGCAGCATAACACCAACATAGAAATCAGTAAAACCATGCATACGGAGCTACTCAGCCGTATGGGCACAGACAGTAGGCTCGAAACACTGAGCTCGTCAGAAGGCATCTGTGAACAAGTCTGATCATTGAGCGTATCAGTGATGAGAAGGCAAAAAAAAATAAATGCTGGAACACATTTACTACGTGCAACACAGTGGTAAACAGGAGATGATTACATGGCAGAAGCAACGAGGCCTGAAGAGAACTCAAAGATGTTCACAAATAGTGGTTGCATTCCTCATCATCCTTACTGTCACTGAAGTGTCTTAATGGGAAGGGATTTGATGGAGGTTCAAGATACAAATTATGCAAATCCTGTTGTGAAACATTCTCGCAACTTCACTGGTGCGTGTAAATATTACACTTGTAGTGATTGCCTGGTGATTTTCATGCAACACTGTGGTGTTTTCCAATACCCCCGCACAAGTTGAGGGGTGCAGGTGCACTCTTGGACCTGATACAACAATCTGGCAGAGTCCTTCCTGAGTGAGCGTGCAGCATGATACGGTATCGGTGATGAGAAGCTCACATGCTCACAGTGATGAGACAGCACACAACACCTGGATAATCTCCCCTCTCAAAGGACATTAAACAAGAGCCTCGTAAGCTGTTCGAGGAACCCTTAGAACGACATCACCGAGCGGCAATATCCATGGGAGAGGTGCCTCTTAGGGAAGGCAGTTACTGATGGGGAAAATCATCCTTACCTTCAATGTGGCAGCATGGACTTTGGCTGTCTGAGGAAAAGTATGTTTTAAGATCAGGATGTCAAACTCAGCACAAGACAGTGTTGCAGACAGTGAATAAAGTTATCAAGAACGATAATGGAACCATGATCAACTGGGTAAGTAGGCTGAGGAATGGCAAATAGAGTTTAATTTGGACTCTGCAATGCGTTGCATATTGGGAAGACACAACAGGGCAGGACCTGTAGCATTCTTGCTATTGAGGGAGTGCAGTAGGTTCACGAGGTTAATTCCCAAAATGGTGGGACTGTCATATGTTGATAGAATGGAGCGACTGGGCTCGTAGACTCTGGAATTTAGAAGGATGAGAGGATATCTTATTGAAACTTATAAGATTATTAAGGGATTGGACACGCTAGAGGCAGGCAACATGTCCCTGACGTTGGGAGAGTCCAGAACCAGGGGCCACAAATTAAGAATAAGGGGTAGGCCATTTAGAATAGAGATGAGTTGTGAATCAGTGGAATTCTCTGCCTCAGAAGGCAGTGGAGGCCAATTCTCTGGATGCTTTCAAGAGTTAGATAGAGCTCATGAAGATAGCGGAGTCAAGGAATAAGGGGAGAAAGCAGGAACGGGTTACTGATTGTGGATGATCAGCCATGATCGAGTGGGCACCTACTGTCTATTCACAGTGAACAGTATGCCCCTGGAGTGTGTTGTAGAGCAGGGGTATCTAGTGCAAAATTCCCTGAAGGTGGCGTCACAGTATGGCATGGTGGTAAAGGCGGCTTTTGCACACTGGCCTTCATCAGTCAGAGCATCGAGTATGGAAGTTGTGACATATCATGTTTCAGATGTACAAGAATGTGATGAGGCCACACTTGAAGAATTGTGTTCAGTTTTGATCACCGTGCTATAGGAAATACGATGGGAAGAGTGCAGAGAAAATGTACGAGGATGTCAGCAGGTTGCGAGGACCTAAGTTACAGAGAGAGTTTGGGTATGCTTGGACTTCATTCCCTGGGGCATAGAAGATTGAGAGGTGATCTTATTGAAGTGTATAAAATCATGAGGGGAATGGATATGGGTGAATGCACACTGTTTTTTTTACCATTAGGTTTGGGATATCAAGAACTGCAGGCCATAACGGTGAGAGGGGAAAGCTTTAACTGGAATTTGAGGAGTAATTTTCATACAGTGGGTGGTATGTATGGAACAAGGTGCCAGGTGGTTGAGAGAGGTACAATAATATCATTTATAAGACAGTTAGGTACGTAGATAGGAACATCTAAGCAGGATATGGACCAAATGTGGGCAAATGGAACGAGCTTAGATGGGTACTTGTACGTCACGGATAGGGGCTTCCGTGCTGTATAACCCTATGGTTCTCAGTGACTTTCACTTAATAACGCATAATTAAACTGCGACATTAAATGCTAATTTCTATGCAACAATCCGCCAGACTGACTGGCCTCCAAACTATTACTTTCATCTTTCATAAACAATGATCCTTTTGCAGCAACCTTCATCTTTGGACACCAGGCCTGCACTTAAAAGCACTGGGAAAATCATCATCAGAACCTGCTCCACTAGCTGGGATGAGCCTGACACCCATTTAATCCAGGGCCAACCATGCATCCACTTTAAAGATGCCAGAGGCCTAGCCAGGTTATAATCTCCAGCATGGCCCATCCTTCCTCCCCAGTGTCAGTCTCTGCACATTATACATCTTTCCGATGAAGGCAGACACTTGGACTAAACATGTATCACCATACCTGCACTCTCAGGCGGTAGGCCAGGCCTCTGCCCGTCAATACCGTTTCAGGCACACACTTAGCCTGAACTAAAAAGGGAAAATGCTGGAAACACTTTCTCTCGGTAATTTCGCAACTGGCAAACTCACGGCTTTCCCTGACTTCCTGCAGTGTTGAGCTACTGATATTGGTGACAAGAGCTTTTCTCATCTCCATATGACCCCAGAGGGGGGCACATTTGATTGTGCCCAACCCCCTTCTCAGCAAGAACTTGTTTGGCTTGTGAGAGTTGTGTGCAGACTGTCACAGAGAATCTAAAAAGTATTCATGTCATCTCTGCCATTCACGTCATCTCTGGTCTGGTCTATTATGCAGAGAGATTGGAGAGGTGGGGGGTCTGTTTTCCTTAGAGCAAAGGAGGTAAGAGAGGATATAATTGAGGTATATAAAATAATGAGATGTATAGACAGAAGAGACAGCATGGAACCTTTCCCCATATAAACGACAGAGAAAACCAAAGGAGCTACAAGGAACTGCAGATGCTGGTTTACAAAAGAAAACTCAGTGGGTCAGACAGCATCTCTGAACGACATGGATAGTGACGTTTCAGGTTGGGATCCTTCTTCAGACGGATTGTACGGGGGGGGGGGAGGGGGGGAGAGCGTGGGAGTGAGACAAAGCTAGGCCAGTGCTAGGTGGATACAGGAGAAGGGGGAGTTTGGTCGATGAGTAGACATAGGCTGAAGATGAAAAGGGGACAAAAGAGGCTATAAGTTAAGGAGAAAAATGGAGTGAAATGTGAAGCCAGAAGGAGGTATATTGTTGGGAGGGAATGTAGAGGTCTAGATTTAGGGCAAGGGGCAAGAGATTTAGGAGGATATGAGGGTGACGTTTTTTAACTGGAGAGTGTTGTTGAAGCAGGGTTGCCGACAGAATTCAAGAAGTAGAAGCAAAAAACGGCAGATGCTGGTTAATACACAAATGGACACGAAGTGAAGAGGTAACTCAGCGGGTCAGGCAGCATCTCTGGGGAACGTGGGTAGATGATGTTTCAATGTAGGGGTGGCACTGATCAGTGCGGTCATGGTGTCTGAATGAATGGCCTGTTTCAGTGCTGTATGACATGACTGGGGAAGAACAAACTGTGCGAAGTGCTGCATGCAGAAACCTGCTGAAACTTTGCCCGATGCAGCAGAACAGCAAGGCCCTCTTCTCTGTTTCTTGTCATACTGAGAAGTCCAGCGTGTAAATCCGTATCATTCACACAAAGACACCAATACATCAAACTCGGGGGATCACCTCTTAATTAAGAAGCGTTTGCTGATGTTATTTGTGTTTCAGCAGCATGTACAATGAAACTAACTTCGCCCACATTACTCTTGTCCATTTGTCGGATGTTGATAAAGTCTGCATGACATTTTTATTGTCTTTTTTTAAATGGAGAAAAAAAATCCATCTCTGTTGATGCAAGGATGTTAAGATAGCGTCTGGGGAGAAAGGAAGTGAACACTGGGAAAGTATAAACCGATCAGGCAGCATCAAAATGCCACTGATAATATCCTGTGCCTCGAAGAAAGCTCCATGCACAAGAATTTCAGGAAGTAGGTCTTCAGAAGGAAAATTCCAGAGAGGCTGGGAATAAAGTATTGTCAGATTATCAGGATGCAATTGCAACACAAGGTAATAATAATAATAATAAATTGTATTTAATGGGCGCCTTTCAGACATCTCAAGGACACCTTACATAGTAATCGGAATAAAAACATATAATCGGAATATAACAGGTAATAAAGACATCACAGAGACACAAATTAAAAACAGAATTCAATCCAAAAACAGAAAATCAAAAAACACAGTGTGAAGAGAGAGCAGCGGCAGCCAAAGCGCGCCAGCGTCCACTCTCTCTTCACGGCAGCCATCTTGGACACAGACCTACAGGACTACAATTAGACTACAATTAGACAGGTATCACCTACAACCAACACACACAGATTGACGCTTGAATTACAGATACCCGATACAAAGGAGTGTTTGAGGGATGGGTTTGTCGGCTGCAGCACGGCAGCGGGTATTCCCTGCAGAGTGGGAACAGTGCATTTCCCATCCCTTGTCATCAACCCCCCCTCCCCCCCCGCACCTCATACCAGAGTCTCAACAATTGGGGGTTGGGTTGAGCCCAGAGTGCGGAGTAGACTCATTCGCTGAGGCAGCGAAGACGGCTGGAGGCCACTCAACCCGTGCCCGCTTACTCTCCCCTCCCAAATTACCCGAGGACAACCTGGAGACAAAGTCATCAGCAAACCGAATGGTTGTGACTGTGAGAGGGAGCTGGATTCCCGCCAATACAAGTCTGAGAACACACCACGGAAACAGCAGGGTAGATTCAGCACGTACCAAATGTGTGAACAAGGGGACAGAGAGGAGAGAGGGCAGTGGGGGAAAGTGGGGGAAATGTAAGTGGATGGGAGAGATGCGGAGCAGAGAGGGGCAAGGAGAGAGAACAAAGGAGCAAGGCGAGTGAACAAGGGGTGAGGGAAGGGGTTAGGGGAGGGGAGTCAGAACAAGGAACATAGAAAATAGGTGCAGGAGGAGGCCATTCGGCCCTTCGAGCCAGCACCGCAATACTAAAAATGGCAGTGGTGGGATGAGGGGAGAGGCAAACGGGGCACACTGAGAGATGGACTGAAGGACTAGGAATGAGGGAGACAGAATTTGTTGTATCTCAGACTAAGCTCGGCTCTAAATGTCACTCGACTGTCCTCAGCTAATCAAATCAATGATTCAAAGAGATGTCTGAGGAAAAGAAAGTTTGAGCATTTACCTCGATGATGCGGTCCTGGGGCAGCAGTCCGGAATGTTCTGCTGGAGAGTCGGGGTCCACGGCACGGATGTACTGTCCAGTCTTGGATTTCTCGCTGTGAAGGTTGAAGCCGTAACCCTTGGAGCCCTTCTGTATGCAGCAGAGTCGGGGACGCAGTTCCCTGGCTGCCTCCGTCGATCCCTGCAATCACAAGACACCTCTTTACTGCCGGGGATGGGGAGCAGAGGACAGAGGCCCAGAGAAACCCTCGCACCCGACGCAGCAACCGCCCAGCGGCTGAAGGGAAGGAACCCGAGGGGCAGGAGAACTTAACCATAACAACCGTGACATAACTTGAGGGGTGGCGAATGGATCCGTGATCCAACCCATGGACAGAGGGGCAAACCAATGAACAGCCGTGATCCAAGGTGTGGGCAGGCTCCAAATGGAAGGATTTGCCTTCCTGTGGCAATGGAAGCTCCAGACCACATTCTCCAATGTCACATCCCATCACCATGTGTGGTACCATGTCTAACCCAGTACCTGCAGGCAGAGCCCACACCATCGGCAGCGGCCGGGAGACCCAGGCACACTTATGCCCCTGTCCCACTTAGGAAACCCGAACGGAAACCTCTGGAGACTTTGCGCCCTACCCAAGGTTTCCGTGCGGTTCCCGGAGGTTTTTGTCAGTCTCCCTACCTGCTTCCACTACCTGCAACCTCTGGCAACCACCTGCAACCGCACAGAAACCTTGGGTGGGGCTCAAAGTCTCCAGAGGTTTCCGTTCAGGTTTCCTAAGTGGGACGGGGGCATTACACGGGCTGGGCAGAGCCCTTGCATGGGGTAAAGTTAGCAATGAGCAGAGGGGCACCAGCACGGCACGGGTTGGGATCAAGCTGCTCCTCCACCTTACACTGCCCTTCCCTCTGATGCCAGTACATCACCCACAGCTATAGGTAACGTGATGAAGTATCTGCAAAGGGAATGAACCAAGAACCTTCAGATTCAGATGCAAGGAATGTGCAGTGTCAGTATCGCGGACCACAAGGTGGCAGCTCACACATGCATCGGCTCCAATCCCATCGCAAACACACTCGCTGCAGCAGTTTCTACAGCCCCTTTCATTCCTCCATTTGGACCACTAGCATCTCACTCTGGCAAGAGTGTTGTGTACATAAGCACGCACGCCACCTGCCCATCCATCCATCCACCCCTAAAATTCTTATCTTGTGCTCTTCTGGTTTGCATGGTGCGGTTTGAGTGGTGGGGGATTGAGGGTAGAGGAAGAGGGTAGGGAGAGAGAGCGGGGAGTGGGAGAGGTGAGGAGGGAGAGTGGGGGAGGTAGGGCGAGGTGAGGAGTAGTTGATAGAGGGATAGGAGGGGGGTAGTGAGGGGAGGGTAGGTCATGGAGGGAGGGAAGGAGTGACGGAGGGTAGGGGAAAGGAAAGGGAGGGAGGGATTGGGGGAGTGGAGGAGGGGAAAGATCCTGGGGAGGTGAGGGAGAGTGGGGGGGGGGGGATTGAGGGAGAGGAGAGGGAGGGGAGATGAATTACAGTGGTAGGGAGGAAATGACAGGGTAGGGGGAGAGGTGAGGGAGGGATTGGGGAGGGGAAAGTAGAGGGATGATGGGAGTGCTGGGGGCCTGCGCAGTGAATGGTGGAATATTGGGGCTGTGGGTGAGTGGTGGAATATTGCATTGGGGAACGGTTGAGTGGTGGAATATTGCATTTGAAAACGGGTTGCGTTGGAGGACCAGGCCCTCCGTGTGATTGCGACCGAGGAAACCCCACCCCCCTCAAAAAAACATTTCACTCAAATTCTTCAGTTCATTAACAACTGAAATTGTGTTTAGGCTTTTTTTAACATCATTGCAGGAAGAGGGAGAAAAAGAGCTGCAGGATGGTCAAGGAATGATGCGAAGGGACATCGAGCAGCATCTGCCCAAAGGCCGTGCCAAGCCCGGCCGCCCGGAGGCCGTTCCGGGCCCAGTGGCCACGCCCAGCCTGTGAGCCCGGAAGCCGCTCCGTGTCCGGGGTCGGGCGCTGAAGCCGAAGGCCACAACCTCGAGATCCTGGAAAGGTGAGGAGGGAGAGTGAGGGGAATGAGGGTGAGGAAGAAGGTAGAGAGGGAGAGAGAGGGGAAGTGGGAGAGGTGAGGAGGGAGAATGGGGGGGGGGGGGAGTGGTATAGGGGGAGGTTAGAAGTAGTTGATAGAGGGATAGGAGGGGGATAGGGAGAGGAAAGGAGTTATGGAGGGAGGGAGTGACTGAAGGTAGGGGAAAGGAGAGGGAGGGATTGGAGGAGGGGAGGAGAGGGGAAAGATCCTGGGGAGGTGAGGAGTGAGAGTTGGGATTGTAAGGGAGAGGAGAGGGAGAGGAGATGACTTACGGTGGGAGGGAGGGAATGATTGAGTGTAGGGGAAGAGGTGAGGGAGGGATTGGGGAGAGGAAAGAAGATGGAGGATGGGAGTGTTGGGGGCCATCACAATTAGGGGCTATAGGTGAGTGGTGGAATATTGCATTGGGGAACGGTTGAGTGGTGGAATATTGCGTTGGGGAACGGTATATGCTGGGGCACCAGGCCCTCCGTGTGACTGCAACCTAGAACCCCCCCCCGACTGTCCCCGCCTCAAAAAAAACATTTCACTCAAATTCTTCAGTGTTCATTAACAACTGAAATTGTGTTTAGGCTGCTTTTTTTTTTAAACATCATAGCAGGAAGAGGGAGAAAAAGAGCTGCAGGATGGTCAAGGAACGATGCAAAGGAACATCGAGAAGCATCTGACATTTTTTTTCCTGAAAGATGAAACATTGACCAAGAACGTTGTCATTAAATGTATCCTTGGTTGAACAATGGCTTCTGAGGTAAATTCGCCCAGAGGCTGCGCCGAATACGGGAGCCCGGACTTCTGAGATAAATTCTCAGATTTTCTTCAAGTTAGATTTTGACCACTAATGTCTCTATATTAAAAATGTGTGTCTTTTGTTTCCCCATCAACAGCAAAGAGACATCAAGGGGCAGTGAGCAGCAGAACACAACAAGAGACAAAACAAGAAAGAACTGAACAAATATCATCTTTAAAATTTTAATTGTTATTATATTTTAAGAGTTATTCACATTAAGCTTTAATAAATCCATTTTCCATTTGCCGTGCCCGTCATCTGTGCCTGCGCAGTAATACCTGCGTGTTCTACGTCACAGTGGGAACCCAATGGGCGGGAATGGCTGCGCCGCCAGAAAGCCGCTAAGAGTGGATGGGGGGAGGGATGGACTGAGTGTGTGTGGGTGTGGGGGGGATCAGGGGCGTCACAACGGGAACCCGTCAACAGCGCCTGCGCGGTTGGCAATGGGTGAGTGGTGGAATATTGCGTTGGGGGACCAGGCCCCCCGTGTGACAATGGGACCCAACGGGTCCTACTTAGTCTGGTAAATAACTATTGTTCCCGTTCCCCCCTCAGTTAAATACACTCCGTCACTGCTGCCCCATGCACTGCGCAGCACACCCTGAGTGCTGCTCTTCCAGTACATCCAGCAAGAGAACCGCACGTTGCAATGAGGTGACAGGTGCCATAATCAGGGATGTCAGGGGTTATGGGGAGAAGGCAGGAGAATGGGGTTAGGAGGGAGAGATAGATTAGCCATGCTGAGCAGACTGGATGGGCCGAATGGCTTAAATCTGTTCCTTTCACTTATGACCATATGACCTTATAATGGGTATTAAAACATGGTACTAACGCTATAATTCATGAGCCAAGGTTGCTTCCTGCTTGAACTGATCAGAACTGGCCACAAGATTGATGTTGTCTGCAGATCCTAGGCAAGGCCTGGTCTTGGGGCAAAATGGCAAATAAATTGCGAGATTGGGGAGGAACCAGAGTAAATAGTTGGGGTCAGATAAAGACATTTGTACAAGTAATTTTGATAGGAAAGGTTGAGGCATATGGGACAAATGAGACTAGCTGAGATGGGGCATCTTGGTTGAGGGGCCCCGTTTCTGTGCTGTATAACTCCACCTTGGGAAATGCACTATGGCTGAAATTTCATTCAGTCATAGAACACACCAAAACATGGGCCTGTGTGTCCTGTTATCTACAGGAAACTATTCTAAAAATCCATGCAATTTTTCAGCAGCTCCCCCAGAGCCCAGTGACAGGCCCAGATTACTTGTTCCTGCATTCCTATGCTCCTTGGCAACTACTGGCAAGCTAAAGTTGGGCAGCAAACCACAGCCTGCGACTCCAAGGGCAACACCAGGCATTAAACAGGCTAAACTGGCACCATTCCAGCCTTCACGTCACTCCCTGCTGTTAGGGCCAATTCAGAATTGATGAATAGGCAGTCATAAGTAACAAGGATCGTTTGTAACAATCTTCCTTCATAAACTATCCCCGTCCTCACTAGCTTGTTCCAAACGACACAGCTGTGGTTATAGAGTCTAGCGGAAGCAGAAATTGAACTTGCACACATGGCATTGTTAACGGGGACAGATGCTCACCCATGGCCTTGCAGGCAACACCTGCAGGACCCAACTTAAGTTTTACACCACACCGGGGGAGGAGAGATACCCGTCCAGGGAGAAGAGGAGAGGTTGCCACACACCGGGGGACGAGGAGAGACCACACCACACCGAAGTGAGGGGCAAGGTTAGGATCTCTGTCCCACACAATTTGCAGGGTTAACATCCTGCTGCTCCAAGACCACATGTGGTATCCAGATCCTTATCACTCCCTAGTTCATAGCCCGAATGAATGCAGTGAGAGGAGGATTTTCCAGAAGTTTATCTTCCAACACGAGAGGAATGTACTCCAGCCCAGGTCCAGCACTTTCCAGTGGTCGCTGCTGGAGGACCAGACTTGCGTCTCCTTATAGCAGATTTCCAACTCAGAGACTCCACTGACTAATTGTTTTTGATTTGCGAGCTCGTGCCTATTCAGGTCGGCCACAATCCCCAGGACTAGACACGGACCTTGGATGTTACGAGGCAACGTCGTGCGGGAGAGCATGGTGGGGGAAGAACTTTGCCTTCCTGTTGTTCAGTACAAGCATTGTCTCTCTTCCTCTTCAGATAGTTGAGACCTCAGCCTTCGAATCTTTGGAAGTTGTATCGGTGAACTGTAGCTCATTGACTGACGCTGGCGTGATCCAGATCCAGAGTAGAAGCGATAAAGGTCCAACAGCTGCCTGCTCATTCTGTTGTCGGTTCATATGACAATTAAATGCTCCTGACTCCTGTAGTCTAACCCCAGGCAACAGGATGCTTGCTGGGGCTGAGCCGAGGTAATGTTATGAGGAAAATTGAAGAGAGGGTGGAGTAATGGCACAGCATTGCTCAACTCCAGTCCACACTGGGACTGGGTCTACGGTGGGCCTGCCAATGAGTGTCACAGCTTGAAACAGGTGAAGGAGAATGACACGTTTTTGGAGATGGCCAAATTTGAGAAGAATCCTCCATATTCCCTCTGGTTGGCAGCATTGTTAATGCACCCCGTTCCATTGTGCCTCCTGATAGAATCTGAACTTAGAATTGGCGAGTAGATCTTCGCCCACCAAGATGTGAGCGTGAGTAATCCTGGCAACACCTTTCCCCGAGGTAGACCTCAGGGAGTTAAAGCTGCAGTTTCTGCAATCACGCCTACCTTCTTTCTTGAAGAAGATCATCATTATGGCAGCTCTGTGGCATGCTATCCATCTTCTTCCCAAACACAGGAGATTTAATCTGCTCCACAGCTCATGGATGGTTTTACAGCTAACGGATGGTCTTTTCAACTTCAATGTGGGGATGGAGCCAGTGATAACAACACAGAAGCAACCGCTTTGTTCTTTGAAACTCTTCTTTCAACAGGCACTCACTGCTCCTCCGTCCTTGAAAAGTTCTCATCCAGTCCAGGCTGGGTGATTAGTCTCGAGAGGGTCATGAGGCTTAAAGGATCCACACATCATGGTCAGCTTTTTTTGGCGTGCTTGCTCCCCTCCCACCCATCATGTCAGGTTACCTCAGTCATGGGTATTCCACTGGACCTCAGAGGCCAGATACCCAAAGATCTATTCATCACAAATTAAGGGGATTGATGTTTCCAGTGGAAAAACTACAGTTTTCACAGTCCAACAGTTTCTAGATTTCCGGACTGTTCCCATCAAACCAGCCCTGTATTTGTGTTGAGAAACCCTCTCACCATCACCTTCAAGGAAAGTGCTGGCCTCGTCAGCAAAGCTATGCGTAGCAAAATCCTTCAAGCCAACCCTGGAAGAGCTGGTAGTGGCGAAGTCAATCCTTGGATCTAGACTACTTCACGTTAACCAGGCTGCTGGCGTTAAGATGAACACACGGACATGAGAATAAGAGCAGCAAGCCACTCCCAAATTTTGGCCCTCACTAATTTAAGCTTGCTACCATTCAAACACCCACTTGCTCCTTCAAACGTCACTTAATTCCTGCAAAGCCCACCAATGAGTCCTTCACAGGACACCTCAACAGACTTCTTCCTAAGAAAATAATGCCGATTCTGCACACAGTTAAGACTGCAAAACCATTTCAGTAACATTGCAATGTTTTGGTTCCTTGGTCTCACAGGGATGGCCAATGGCTGCCAAAATGATAACTTATCAGATTGGCTCCAACTAGAAAGAAGGCTTGGTCACATAGCAGCACCTGTGGAGGTTCCGATTCAGTGGCCGTAACCCAGCTCCTAGATCAGAGATTTAACACAATTGTGGGATTTAATGTTCTTAATGGAAACAAGCCATGGCAAATCTAGAACATTTCCACACTTACAAGACAGTAGGTTCTTGTGGTCCCAGCACAGCTTGTACTCACATTTGAGTTATTATTGCTCCGAAAAGTCAACACAAGAGTAGAAGACAGAAGTATTCACCTCTCTCTACACAAAAAATCTGTAATAGTTCAACATAACAATCCACACATAAATCACTCTTCCCGTTTTCCTCTCTCCTATTTTACCCAATTCCCAACATTTGTACGTGTGTACATGTGTGTGTGTGTGTGTGTGTGTGTGTGTGTGTGTGTGTGTGTGTGTGTGTGTGTGTGTGTGTGTGCGCATACACATATATGTACACATACACTTACACACTGAACAATGTTTTCTTGTTTAGTATATTGTTTACAGCGTACTATGTTTATATATTCTGTGGCGCTGCATTGTTCAGGTTGGAACATATGACAATAAAACACTCTTGACTCTCAAGAAAGGGACCATAGAGTTTCAGATGACAATCATTTCAGCCAAAAGCTCAGGCAATGCGGTCACAACTGGATTCAACACACAGCTCCTGCTGCAGACGGCAGATACCAGAAAAGACTAGACCACGTCTTTGACAGGGCAGGGAGTTACTGTGCGTCTTTACCCCTCCCATCCAGGAGCATAAGCAAAGTTCAAAGCCATGCAATGTTAAACATTGAGACACAAAGAACAGCAGATGCTGGAATTTTGAACAAAACTGAGTGAAGAAGGGCCCCCACCCAAATCTTCACCTGTCCATTCCCTTTGCAGATGTTGCCTGACCCGCTGAGATCCCCCTGCACTTTGCTTTTTGCTCGATGTTAAACATGGGGCTGGCTCAGGAGAGTCTCCACAGGTGACAGATGAACCTTCCCCTTGCCAACAGTGTCGGCACCCAAGCCAGGGCAGGGGCTTTCTTCGGCTGTCTATTGAAACTGAAGTAAAGCGCACACCTGGCTCTTAACAAAGAGAGGAATGTGGTTGATTGTACAAGGATTAGGACTAAACCTTCTGGGGGAGGTTGGAGAAGCAGTTAGAGACACAGTGGTCACAGTCACATTCTGGCACATGTAAGGTGTAGAAACCATCACAAGTGGTTGCCATCCATTAACCCATTAACTGCCAGCACATGGGAAGGCCAAAGTGGAAACAGAAGCCACCTCTTTGATCTAGGAAGTCCTGTATGTTACACCAGGGACAGCAACACTGCAATACCATAGAAGCTTACAGCAGGAGGCCAGAGGCATTGGATAAGCCCAGGAAAAGTTTTTAATTCTGGAACAAGTATTGCACCTGCTTCTGACACCATTTCCAGCAGTATTTCAGATCGCTGCCAGAGGAGAGCACCTTTGAACAGATCCCCTTTTGTGACTGGTGGTTGCCCACCCCCCTCATGCCAGGAGGTTGCCGTGGCAAATTGTATCAGCCGTGCAGAGCCTATGCTCCAGGACAAACTGACAGTGAGCCTTCCAATGACGACTGCGGTGACCCCCACTGTGAGCTAAACATGACACCGAGGGTTCAGACCCACACCAACCCTGGCCTGACATCTGCTGCACATTGGGCTGGGTACAGCCACAACCTCCTGCTTGCAACTGCCCCGACAACTCACTGTTTTCCCCATAACTCCACACTCCAGTATTTCTGTTGCTAACACAAAAGATGAAAAATGTTTGAGACTATTTTGTTTGCGATAAATTCACCTTTAATTCCCATGGCCAACATGGTAGGCACAGCTGTAACTAGAGCTGGCTGGCACTTAGCATCCAAGAGGAAAAGTTATTCTCATGATGAAAGCAGCTGCAGAAAGTGGTGAACATTGCCCAGTCCGTCACAGGTATGACCTCTCCACCATTGAAGGGAAGCACTGCCTCAAACAAAATGCCAACTCACATCAACAAAGACCTACACCACCCTGGACATGCTCTCATCTCACAGCTAACATAAAGAGGCTGAGAACCGTTACCTTCAGGTTCAAGACCATCAATGACCAGGCTCTTTAACACTGCCCACTCTTAAGGGACTGTCCTACTTGGTCATCATTGCACGTCACCACGCACCATGCGCGCGTTATGGCGCGCGCGCTGTGAGTCGTGACGTGTAAATAGTGTCACATAAATGATGCGTAAATGACGCCCAAGTGGGGCAGGCCCAACCACAACAACAATCTACAGTGGATTTTGGTTCGGCTGCACTATTATGGTCTGGCACCAGGTATTACTGGTAACTTATTGTATTATTGATTATTGTGTATTTATTTGCTGTGTTGTTTTAATGAGCCTGTAAAGCTACAGCAAGTTAGAGTTTCATTGTGCTGTTCCTGGTGCATATGACAACTAAACATTCTTGACCCCATTTTTAAAAAAAAGCAAACGTTTCCCCTGCTCCGGGAGAAGAGGCCAAAGTGTCGCTCAGTTTCATTTCAAGGTCAGCTTTGGAACTACCAGTTAATACACAAAAGACAAGTCGAGTGGAAGTGAGGAGACCAGGGATTTCTGGAACTTGCACAGGAAGATGGCCCTTTGTCTTACAGAGGCGGTGACTGGTGCACTGTGCAGTGTACAGACAATGGAACAGGAAACCTCTTGGGACTGCACCGTGGAAATAGGGTGTCGCTGCTGGCTGGGCGCAGTTTCCCTCCATGGCCCCCATCATTGTTTACTCCTCATTGCTCAGCGTCCAGGCTGTGGGACAAACGGAGCCGTGCCTCGGGCTCACACCCAGCCGCAAATTGGCCAGCAGCCGAGAGCCCCCGGGCTTGGAATGTTAACGATGTTATCAACAACAGAACAGCTTGCAGTCCTGTGTGGGATCTGACCCTCCCTCCCAGAGAGGACAAGAGGTCGGTAAAATCCTGGGGAGAAAAAAAAAAAAACAGGGGCCTTTGCTCGAGAACCAACCACTGGACGTCCATCAAAGAGACATAGCTTCGCTCTTCCCTCCTCCACACCCGAGCACTTCCAAATGTAGCACCTCCATTAATGTCGCACCCCACACTCACTCCAAATCGCTGGACCCCTGACATATGAAAAGCATGAACGGACTCCTTCAATGTTCCCACCTCACCCATCATGGTTCGGCACAGAGAGACTTCAGCAGAGTGTGACTTGGACAGATCGGAGCCAGGCAGCCATTCCTTCTCGCCAGAGATGCTGCCTGTCCCGCTGAGTTAATCCAGCTTCTTGTGTCTTACCTCATCAACCTTTATCCTCTACCTGTGTACTGCTTGATGGCAATCATGTATAGTCTTTTCTTTGACTAGATAGCATTCAAACAAAAGCTTTTCACTGTACCTTGGTACACGTGACAATAATAAATAAACTAACCATCGTATGTTTGTCTGATTCCATGTGTTTGTGATCCTGCTGCAAACAAGATTTTCATTGTACCTGTACATCTCCATATTTATATATACGACAAGAAACTCGACCACACTCGTGGGCTGAATTTCAGCCACATCTTGGAGTCACAGAGATTAGTTTATTAATCTGGTTGATAGAAATAAAAGTTTTGTCATTTACAGTCTTTAAAATGATGCCATCTAAACCAGTATGGGGCATTGATGCAGACATTTGCTCAGATTTTTAAAAAAAATTCGATGGCTAAAAAGCTGAGATGCTTTACACAAGCAAAAAAATTTCAGTGTTGATAAACAAGGGAATTCCTTCTACTCCATACAGAACTGCGACACATTGATCATGTCTAAAGTCACACCATCATGGGATACATTTTCAAGCACTAGTAGCATTGAGGTTGTTGAAGGGATTGTGGCCCCATGAATTATTTCTGCCTTTCCAGTGAGGATAGGCTCTTATAGCGACAGTCCAGATGAAAACACGGCACATAGTCAACCCTTAATGTGTCAGACACAGTGCGGACCATGGGGAAAATCCTCTCCCCCAACACAGAGCGAGTGGTGAAGTGTGAATACGTCTTTAAGAGGCTTCAGACGGCTGAAGGTTAGAGGTGCCAAATTTGAAGAGATGGCACATGCCGAGATTATCAGGGGCTTGGAAGGTAAATGGCACATTGGGGAAAAACAGTTTACGAAACATTGGGTGGCAAGTGTGTGGATGTTATAAATCATACTACATCAACCCTTTTAGAAATACATTTGTTAGCATGATAGGGAATATAAGGCTAGAACGAGAGAGAGAGAGAGAGAGAGAGAGAGAGAGAGAGAGAGAGAGAGAGAGAGAGAGAGAGAGAGAGAGAGAATGATTGGATGGTTTAAAAGGGAGAGAAAAAGATTTAACAATCCAAAGATGTCATTACTGTGCACGAACCCTAAAAAGGATTGAATAAAATTAAATGGTTCTTGCACAGAAGTGACACATTTAGCTTGACGTTTTAATTACCAATACTCAAGCGTATTCCAGGAGTAAATACACGAGTTGGAGACGACTGGTTTACTAATACTGCAGAACGTAAGAGAGCCAATCACTTGCCCTTTTTCCTAAACTTGGCTCTGGGCTGAATGCGGTGTGCAAAGCTGAGACAACCCACCCATCCTGTGCTGTGCCTGTCTCTATATAGTGATGAGCAAATACACGGTTTGTGTCTGATCATCAAAACTGGACAGTGTTCAAAATGCCACACCTTTTCCAGGCACCAGAGCTGTACTGAATGAAGCCGGCAACAAGCGGCCTGCAAAACCTCATTAAATTACCTTCACCGCTGCATTCCTGTTTTGCATAAATACGCACCCACACATTGACTCACTGTGGTCTCCATGCTTTAGCCCAATTACACATCTCATCAGTTAATGTTCTTTGTGTGAGCATTCCAAGGCTGCTGGTCGGCACAATGGAAATAACTGGATCTGGTCTCAAGCCAGACATGTATAGGTTCAAGTCCCATTCAATCAGAGATCTAGACTGACACCATAATGCAAAATCGACAGCGTTTTAAATTTAGTTTCCCAGGAGTGTTGAACTGTGCAGCCTTCTTGAATTACTGCAGCCAACGTGATGTGAAGGCATTTTACAATGCTGGATGTGTTCATAGAACACACAACAGTGCGGCAAAGGAACAGGCTCTTTGCCCCATAATATCTGTGCCGAACAGGGTGCCAAGCTAAAAAAAAAGCTCCTCTGCCTGCACGGGATCCATATCCTTCCATTCCCAGTATATCCATGTACCGTATAAAAAGCCTCTTGAATGCCACTTTCATATCTGCTTCCACCACCACCGCTGGCAGGGGGGGGGGGGGGGGGGGGGGGGAGAGGAGACCCTAGGTGGCTGAGCTACTCTACCATTCCATTAGAGTGCAGCAGCTCTATGTTTTAACTCAACTTGCTTGCCCTCTCAATGACTACACCTTGTATGCACCTGGTAGCCTCAGCAATAAAACCAACGGCAGCATCCGAGACATTTTAGATATTCTCAGCATGTAGGAGACATGTTGCCGATCTTACCTGCCTGGCAATGAGGACCTCACATTGAAGTTGAGAAGATGGAGATGATACTCTCCCACCCACCATCAGCAACACTGAGTCCCAACAGAGGTTTTAGTTCCAGGGCATCTACAACATGAAGTGGCAGGTTTGACAGGTGTTGAAACAGAGATTGGTAGCAACATAAAGGCAAGGGGTGTGAGGAGCCATGGCAATAACTTGTTGTAGGCCGGGGGGGGGGGGGGGGGGGGGGGGGCTACGTCAGAGTCACTGGGATGAGTGCTGCTGCGCACAAGGTCAATACTCTCCCCAAGGACTCCCACCAAATAGCAGTAGTTAGCAGGTCCCAACTTGCACCCTGTCACAAAAGACACAATGTTCTTGTCAAGTGAAGTCTGTAAATCATTGCAGTAAGTACAACGCCTTGTTTGATCCAATCAATTAATCGGCTCTGAATCGACCACTGACAATGTGGTCATTGTTCATGCATTGAATAGCATTTTCAGAAAAGCTGGTGTAAATAATGACAGTCAGTTACCAAGCACAGGAACACACTCACAGACCAGAAATAAAAGCTGGCAACTGGGCCACCACAGCACAAGCTAAATCTTCCCAATGTCCCCGTCACTTGCCCATGGTCTCTCCAACTCGCTCTGCACTTTACATTAGTTGGTAAATCTTATGGGGCAGGGAGGGGGAATTAAGGGGATTGGAAGCAAGTTTTCATTTAAGGGTCATCAACTGCAAGAAATCGGATCACTGCAGCTAAACACACATGTCCACACGGTCAAATTCCCAGGATCACACAGAGACCCACATTCCTCTGGCCTCTAGACCAAGGGGTCTTCTACAGGAAGAATGTAGAAAGGAACCGCAGATGCTGGTATCTATCGAAGATAGACAAAAAGTGCTGGAGTAACTCAGCGGGTCAGGCAGCATCTGGAGAAAAAGAATGGGCGAGATTTTGGGTCGGGACCCTTCTTCAGACCTACTCAGGAGCTCGTAAGAGTGAGGGGCACAGAAAGCTGGCCCGTTATAAACAATGGGCAGTGTAGGTCTCCTTTCAAGGCCGAATCCACTCCCACCAATATTTCACCTACAGAGGGCACATAGGCTGCTGGAACCACAAACAGACTGCAGATTGAGCCATAGCTAATTGTTTGCTGCATTAGATGTTTCCTTTATAACCAAAATACAAACCAGAACATGCTGGAAGCATCCAGAAGGTCAGAAGGAATGTGTGGAAAGCAGAAATACAATTAATGCTTCAGGTCAGAACAAAGTGGCTTGAATCTGGAACGTTAACTCCATTTGATTTTCCACAGATGCTGCCCAGACCTGCTGAGTGATTTCAGTTTTTATTTCCAATTTCCAGCACCTCTACTTTTTCTGGTTTGCCTTTATAAGACTGTTAAAGCCTCCAACTGATATGATAGGGCTGGCAACCATTTGGAACACACTTTTATATCAACTCCTTGAGCCAAAAATCAACCCCAACTTTTTAACATCAAGCAGAACACATGTCAGGTATTCACACACGTCGGGTTAAATATGATTTGTCAATCGTGACAGGATATTTCACCAGACTGCATCTCTTTCCACGTTAGTGTGGAAGAACTCAAGGCTCTGGTCCAGTCTACTTGTGGCAGAGAACCACCTCCATTCCCATGAGCAGCAACTGTGCATGGCAGATAATTAACCAACTTTGGTAGCTCAACAGCCAATGACAAAAAAAAAACATTGGTCTGCATGGAGTCAGATGCTGCAACTTCCAGAAACCAACAGAAAGAACAGTGGAGGACAGATGGAGATGGTATTTACAAAATGCCCACAAAATACTAGCAGCGCTGCAATATGTTGAGCCAGAACTGTTAACACCTGGACGGACAGTGCACAGGCTAGCCTGCAGGGATGTTTAGAGGCTACAGACTGGAACATCTTTAAGGTGGCCACAGATGACATTCATGAATACACAGAGGCTGTGAGCGACTACATCAGCTGGTGCACATCTATATGTGCCCCTCCCAGAACTGTGCGTGTGTTTCCAAACCAGAAACCTTGGTTCAATGGAAACATAAAACAGAAGATCAGGAAAAGGCAGGAAGCTTTTAAGTCAGTAGATCAAAGGGAGTACAAGAAAGCCCGCTACGAGCTACAGAAGTCCATCACAGCTGCAAAGAGGACTTATTCCCAAAAACTTGAAAGCTTTTACCTAAGTAACAACACACACAGTATGTGGCAGGGAATCCAAGCAGTCACAAACTACAAGAAAACAGTACCAACCACAGACCCCCAGGATGTCACCCTCCCAGACAGCCTTAATACCTTCTACACCAGGTTTGACAGACTGAACACAGACACCCCCTCAAAAGCCCCCTGCAACCTCACGGACACTGTCTTTCAGGTGACACCCACACAGGTCCTGAAAGCTCTGAGGCAGGTGAACCCCCACAAGGCTGTGGGACCAGATGGCGCCCCTCCTAAAGTTCTGAAGGCCTGTGCAGAACAACTCACTGGAGTGTATGTAGACATCTTCAATCTGTCTTTAAACCAAGCAGTGGTCCCCCGTATTTTTAATTTTCCACCATTGTACCAGTTCCAAAAAAACCAAACCCATCCACCCTGGATGACTTCAGGCCAGTGGCACTCATGCCAGTTGCCATGAAGTGTCTAGAAAAACTGGTTCTCACACACATCAATCACATGGTCCCGGGCACGATTGACCCCCTCCAGTTCGCCTACCGCCTCAACCGCTCAGTGGACAACGCAGTGGCCATTGCTCTACACCACATCCTGCAACACCTGGACAGCAGAGGAACATACGTCAGAACGCTGTTCCTGGATTACAGCTCGGCTTTTAACACCATTCGCCCGGGCAGGCTGACTGAGAAGCTGACAGACCTCGGCGTCCCGACTCCCACCTGCAACTGGATCTTGGATTTCCTGACTGAAAGACCACAGGTGGTGAGGATGGGGAGGAGAGTGTCTGCAAAGCTCACCGTCAGCACGGGATCACCACAAGGCTGTTGTCTCAGTCCCAAACTTTTCACCCTGTACACACACGACTGTGTCTCCACCCAGGAAAATACCATCATTATTAAGTATGCGGATGATACCACCATCCTGGACCTCATCAAGGGGGGGGACGAGTCGGGCTACAGGAGTCTGGTGAACGACATTCTTGCCTATGGTGAGGTGAACGACCTAAGCCTCAACACAGACAAGACAAGAGAAATAATAATGGACTTCAGAAAAAATCCACCCCCCCTGCAGCCCCTTATCATCAAGGGGACTGTGGTGGAGAGGGCTGACAGTTACAGATACCTGGGATTACAAGTAACATCAGATCTGAACTGGACTTTGAACACTGCAGCCACAGTGGAAAAAGCCCAGCAGAGACTGTACTTCATCAGGCTGCTCAGAAAAGCTGGTCTGCACTGTCGCCCTCTCACCCAGGTCTACAATACAATACAATACAATACAATTTTTTGTATACAAAGGACTGATAGAGAGCATCCTCACCACAGGCATCACGGTGTGGTATGGAAACACCACACAGACAGAGAGGAAGGCTCTGCAAAGAGTCATAAAGACTGCAGAGAGGATTATCAGAACTGAACTCCCCTCCATGGATACAATCTACACACAGCGCTGTCAAAAAAGAGCAGAGAGAATCATCAGAGACACACTACATCCAGCTCACTCCCTGCTCAAACACAAAAACTGCACATACAACCTCAGGCACAGACGAGCGGACAGCATCGCCACAAACAGAACATGCTTTTTTTAAGAGCTTCTTCCCTGCCACAGTGAGACTCTTGGCCAAAACAAAATGAACTGATGTCCTGACCTACCTCATAGCATATCATATTATATTGTCTCCTGGGCCTGTGCAATTTACAATGCAATCGACACTTTTATATAGGGTTTGTGCAATTTACAATGTTCTCACTTTCCCCTTTATATAGGGTTTTAGGCACTTTATTTTTTTATTTTTAGAGAAGTATATGTTTTTATAGATTATGTGTCTTTCTGTGTGTCTTTTTAATTTGACTTGACTTGACTCTCTGAACAACCGCACAAGAGTTCCTATGTGTGTAAGCACAAATGGCAAATAAAGTTTTTGACCTTTGACCTTGACCTTTGACAGATGGTATAGAAGCCCACTCTAGAATGGCAAGTGACCTTGCTCAGTTCTGACACCCACGGACATCGATCGACTGCCTGGGACAGCTCTGTGCATCTTTCCAAGTCCTGCACCTGGAAGTACATTCCTGCATCAACGTCAGACACAACAGTGACAAATCAGGATAACTTACCACAGCCGTGCGTCGTTTTGTTTTACCTGTTCTTCAAGTTTGTTATGTCTTTTTCCTATATGTTTCCTTTTGAATTGATTTCAAACAGAGACCCTGATTTCACATTGGTTCCAGGTTAAAGTGGACTCCAGGTTAAAGTGTTAGAAATACGAGTATCTCTATTGTGGGTATGAGACACCAACATTTCAGGAAAAAAATGGACATTTGGGGAAATTGCAATCAGTACACATTTATACAAGGAATTTAAATGGTATTTTGGGAGATAGATTGGAACAATTAGGGAATAATCTTAAACATTGCTTTTCTTTACAACAATGTATTTCCAAAGGGGTTAAAGATATTGCTCATGAATTACGAATTACTGATTTTGATTTTGTTCTTTCGGGAAAGCTTGTTCTGGTGAAATGATGGTGTTAGTCATATGAAATGTAAATGAGCAGCCAGGATGCAAATATATACAGTGTGTGAAGTTCAGCACCTGTCTGGTAAAATGCAAATGAGGGTCCACGTTAAAATGTGCTAATCGATTACATCAGCCTAATTTTACAAAAAGGGGGTTTGAGGAAACTCACTAGGAGGGGCAAACTAGTGGGACAGTTGAGAGACTGGGGGCGAGAAACTAATTAGGGCATTTGTGAAAATCTAGCAAGACCTGACCTACTCCCCGGCGCTCGGACGCCCACACTTGACTAAACCCTCCTTTCAGGGTCTCAACTGGAAACGTCACCAATCCATGTTCTGCAGAGATAGACACAAATAGCTGGAATAACTCAGCAAGCCAGGCAGCATCTCTGGAGAGAAGGAATGGGTGACGTTTCAGGTCGAGACCCTTCTTCAGACGTCATCCATCCATCCATCCATTCCAGAGATGCTGCCTGTCCCGCTGAGTTTCTACGGGGGGCCGGTCCCACTTAGATCGCTGGAGCCCTATGGAGTTGTGCGAAGCTGGTCCCGACATCGCGCGGGGCTCCGAAAAACTGACCGTGTTTAAAAATTCCCAGCGGCGACGGCCTGCCGGCCCGCAGCCACCTCGACACCGTACGTCACGCTGAAACTTCATGTCACTCACTCGACCTCCGCGCGGCCCCCGCTTCTGGTTTGGTCGCGCTTGACGCATGCAGGCGCATGCTGGTGGGACCGGCCCTTTAGGTCACGCTTGCCGCATGGAGTCGCATGCTCGTGGGACAGGCCCTTAACACCAGCACCTTTTGTGCTAAAGCGGGCCAGGATTAATATGGTTTCCACTTATCATTTAATCTTGTTGATTTTTTTTCAAAATAAGAATAAGGTGATGGAAAAAAAAGATCAAAAACTTTAATCATAATAATTCATCAGAAATTGGCTATTTACTTTAAAAGTTTTGCAGATGAAACAATCTAACATCCAATAGCTCTGTTCACTCAATTGTGTAAGCCTGAGTCACTGTGCCAGGCACCCCGCACTGCTCTAAGCGCTATGCACTGCTCTTCAAGAGTGCCAGCAGCCCACCTCGTTGATCAAGCGATGGGGCATTTTAATTGCCAAGCTCGTGACATTGCCAGCAGACAAGATATACATACACTCCTGCACCACCACATCACAATTCAAAGGGCAGGGTTGGGTCGAGCTGTCTGACTGACATACGGAAGTTGACCCTGCCATCTGGCATCCATGGAACTCAAGATACTTCTGCCCTGGAGGCTAAGCATCTTGTGGCAGGCATTTGGAACAATATAGAAACAACAGGGTGATATGATCGATGTTTTGAAGCTTAAGAAGAAAGGCGTGGGATAGAGCAGATTGAAATAGGTTCGTTCCAATGGCCCGCACTACATACAGATGTCTGCTAGTCGCTGAGAGATTGGATGCGAGTGTTTCAGGATAGCTCTGGTAATATAATTTTTCTTAAACTGTGTTATAAGTGGAGTCAGAGTTGGGGGGGGGGGGGGGGGGGGGGGGGGGGGGGAAGGATAGCAAGACTATGGAATGCATCACTGGAGTCAGTGACGGAGAGTGAATAAAATGTTAATAAAAGCTTTCACTTTGCAGTGCCTTACATGACTTTGAGATCACAAAGCACTTCATAACCAATAAAGCTGGCTTGGAAGTAAAATTACAGCTTAACTTTGGAAACTTGGCAGTCAACATGTGCACAGTAAACACTTGTAAAAAACGTCATAATGGGAGATGGTATGCTATTTTCATTAATGATGACAGAGGGAAATTAATTCATCACAACTCCCTTTGCTTTGCTTTGACTGATAGTGGGGTTTTTACATCCACCTGGTGAGGCACATAGGGATCTGGTGAAGCATGCAGCTAAAGGACAGCACCCCCACTCGCGCAACCCTACATCACAAGAGTCTGCCCCGATTTTGGGCTCAGGCTTCTGCACCCAGTGTCATTGTCCTAGCGATGAGGGGTGGCAACACAGAGCCACAGCTGGCACCACAGGTCCAGGCCGATGGTGGAGTGAGGGAAACAGAAACATGAGCAATGTCAACCTACGCTCTTTTAGTGTTGCTGGTACAAATCCTGCTCCTAGCCCAGTAGCAGAATGGGGGGGAAAAAATACTGATTATGGACGGGGAGGAGGGGGAAGAAATTTGGAGGAACAAGGCAGGACAAAGTCTGGCAAGTAGCAGGTCGATACAGGCGAGGGGGGGGGGGGGGGGGGGGGGTTGATGGGCAGACGGTTGGACAAAGGCGGAGGGAGTGGTCTCTGCAGAAGGTGGAAAGAGGTGGGGGGTGAAAAGATCCGACAGGTGGTGGGATTCACTTCAGAAGTGAGGAGGATGTGCTGGATGCGGAGGCTGGTGTCGTGAAAGGCGAGGGCCAGTCTGGGAATGTACGTTCACCGCTCGAGTCCCAGGCGCTCTGTAACAGGAGAATGCGGTGGAGCCGTTGTTACAGAGAGTTTAGCAAAAAATGCCCATATAGCCAATGGGTGTCACAAGCCAAGAATGAGAGGCAACCCAAGGAATCACGGACGAGAAATACCAACAAGAACTAATTACACCACCATTTGCTGGCTTTGAATGGCTCTGACACTATTAATTATCTTGGTTCCCTTTGTTTATTCTCAAATCACCTCACACATCAGGTCACAAAATTCCTCCCAACTTTCTCCTGGCGAACAAGCCTCAGAAATAGCAGCACTCCCATAATTGTGTCTCTGACCATAGTGATCCTTAGCTGCTGCTGCACTGACTACTGTGCTTGCCCTACCCTACCCAGGGGCAACACAGTGGCGCAGCGGTAGAGTTGCTGCCTTACGTCGCCAGAGACCTGGATTCGATTCTGACTGCAGCTGCTATCTGTATGGAGTGTGTACGTTCTCCCTGTGATCTCATGGGGTTTCTCCGAGTGAACCAGTTTCCTCTCACACTCCAAAGACGTACAGGTTTGTAATTTAATTGGCTTCTGTTATGTAGAATTGTGTTGGTGCACACTGGACAGCGCGGTCTTGGTGGGCCAAAGGGCCTGTTTCCATGTTGTATCTCTAAAGACATCAAGCACTGGAATATCCCACTTAGTTATACAAGGACTCAATCATATTTCACTCAAAAAAATTGCTCCTAGAAACCTCCCCTCTCCGAACAAATCTGATGTCACCCTGTGCTCGTATTTCACATCATCTGGTATAAAATGTTGTATGATTACAATCCTGTGATGTACCTGGGAAATCTCACTATAATTAGAGGTGTTACATAAATGCAAGTAGTTATTAGAACACTACAGGAATTGCAAACAATAAAGCTTCCAGAAAATAAACATGTGGACAAGGCTTGACCAGCTGGGCAAAGTCTGTGCATTGCTCTTGCAAAGATCAAGATTTCTGGGAAACTCTGATCTGTTATGAACCCCGAACCGAGATCACTTACCGACTCAAGTCAGTCTGAAGAAGGTTCTCGACCCGAAACGTCACCCATTCCTTCCATACACAAATGCTGCCTGCCCCACGGAGTTACTCCAGCATTTTGTGGTCTACCTACTGACTCAAGTTGTCTTGATTCAGTGAGTCACATTTGAAGGGAAATTAATCAAGTGGCTTGTAATATATTCCAGGAGTTGGTGACACAGTAAGGCCACTTTATGTGACAAACCTCGTAATGAATTAACACTCCCAAACATAATGGACATATGGCCCATTGCCCAAGACCACAGAGGGCAAAACCTCCAATTGTGAAATCAATTATCTGTAAATTCTACTAATGGGAACAGGATTTAAAACATAATGAGAGAAAAATGGTAACTAGAGAGAGAATAGGGCCCCTCAAAAACTAAAACTGTCATCTATGTACAAAACCACAGGAGATGGGCAGGATTGTAGGATCTACTGAATCCCACGACAGAAAGCAAAGAACAAATAACACTTAGCCGAGCCAGACACCTTGTGTCACGGTTATTCCACAAGCCCCTTTTATCTACATTCTCCCCAATCATAACCCGTGTGCCGATAAGGCCAATAACTGCAGTATTTGTGCATTTTGGCTTTCAGCATGTTGGTTTCATCAGTCAGGGAATTAGGCATTATGTTGGGACATTATGTTAGTGTTCAAGTCATTGGTGAGGCAGCTCTTGGAGTAATGTATTCACTTTTGGTCACCCCATTATAGGAAAGATAGAGGACATAGGTTTAAGACAAAGGGGGAACAAAATTAATAGGAACCTGAAAAGCAACTTTTCACACAGTGGGTGGTGGGTATAGGGAACAAGCTTCCAGAGCAAGTAGTTGAGACAGGACAACAACAACATTGACAAGATACATGGATAGGCAAGGTTTAGGGGGATATTGGCCAAACATGGGCAACTGGGTTTAGCCTTGATGCAACATTTTGGTCTGCATGCTCGAGTTGTGCCAAAGACCCTGTTCACTGCTGTACGACTCTGGCTGGCCAAAAATTGCCATGCATCATGAAGCATGCACCCTTTAATCAGATCAAGATCTTCCCAGAATAAATGACATCATCTGTGCTTCAAAACATTTCAGGGCGTCAATAAATGCATGAAACATTATAGGTGGAATTCACTCAGCTGTTGATAATCTTTATTGGGTGGTGCTGTAGATTGCCTTTTATTTAAAGTACTTATATTCATGAACAGATTAAATGAAAAGCATTAAAGTCTTGTAACTCCAGTTATGATAGGGCTATAACAAGGAAAGATCATGGTGTTCTGGGCATATCTAGACATTTAAATAGACACATGAACAGATAGGGAAATGAAGACTATAGTTTCTTCCCAGATGTTATCAGGCAACTGAACCATCCCATCACTAATTTGAAAGCGGTCCTGACCTACAGTCTACCTATGGAGACTCTTGCACTACCTTCAATTGGACTTTACTACACTTTATCATGCACAAAACATTATTCCCTTTATCCTGTATCTGTACACCATCGACAGCTTGATTGTAATCATGAGTAGTCTTTCTGCTGACTGGACAAAAAAGCATTTCACTGTACCTCGGTACACATGACAATAAAACTAAACTAAAAGTAAACAACTTTCACCTTATCACCCGGAAGTGGCGGCACTGCCTTAGCAGATGCGGCTCGACTGCAGTCAGTCTGTTTTTTCTTTTTTTTGTTGTTTTCTTTTGTCCTGTTTTAGTTCATTTTAGTTTATTAGGTTGTGTATGTGTGTGTGGGGGGGGGGGGGGGGGCGGTTGGGAGAAACATGTTTTGGTCTCTTCCTTCGGGGGGATGCGACTTTTTCTTGTCGTATCCCCCGTCTCCGTCTGCGCTGAGGCCTAATGGCGGAGCAGGCGGCCTCGGGGCTGTGGCGGTGTTCCGGCGGCAGACCCGACTTCGGGGCTGTGGAGGTGGCCCGACTTCGGAGCTGTGGCGGCGGAGGCCCGACTTCAGAGCTGTGGCGGCAGAGGCCCGACTTTGGGGTTGTGGCGGCGTTCCGGCGGCGGCGACCTGACTTCGGAGGCTCTGCCGCGGGCCTAGTGGACGTCATCGTCGGGAGCTCGCAGGTCACAGGTTGGTGACCTGTTTTTCCGGAGCTCCCGCAACAACATCTTCGTCCGCTGGACTGGAGGGCGGCAGCTTCGACCACCTCGGGCCGCGGAGTTTGAACCGGCCCGTTCGCGGAGCTTGGATTCAGCCGCGGGACTTACCATCACCCGGCGGGGTCACAACATCGGAAGCCTGGATCGCCTCAGCGCAGAGGGAGAACAAGGAGGGAAGAGGCAGAGACTTTAAGGCTTTTGCCTTCCATCACAGTGAGGAGGTGCCTGGTGAACTCACTTTGGTGGATGTTAAATTTGTGTTTATTGTGTGTTTTTGTTATTTTTATTATATGTATGACTGCAAGGCACGAAATTTTGTTCAGACCGAAAGGTCTGAATGACAATAAAGGCTACTTTGACTGACTTTTGATCAGAAATCTCTCCTTTGTCTGATCCATCCTTCCCCACCTTCTCTAAAACTCACTTGTTTTTTAATAATTTGCTCAGTTCCGATGAAGAATCATTGACTTGAATCATCACCGTTTCTCATTCCACAGGTGCCGCCTGACCTGCCGAGTGCTTCCAGCTTTTTCTGTTTTTATTTCATATTTCTGCCGCATTTTGACTTTTATGGGGCCATCGTAATCAAGTTCTTCAGAATTAAAAAGCAGAATCTGCCAACTGGCAGTAAACTGCATCCAGGTCACGGAGAGGCCACAGGAAAAAAACTATTTGGTTCTTTGATAACAGGCATTATGGGTGTGGCTGACACACATCACTGGTCAGTGTACACATTTTTCCAATGCCACCGACCAATGTCATAGCCATAGCAAGCTGTTTAATGTTGCAGTTATCTATTGGGGTGGAGCAAGTGCCAAGATGCCGAACTGTAATGAGGGCAGTCACAAGACTTACTTGAACGGAACTCCACTAAGTATCTGGCTGCAGAATAGTGCACACCACTCAGGTCACTGTGTACTCAGCACAATTCCCCACCCAAAAACATTTGGCACCCAGCCTCCTGTTAAGAATGTGCTATAACATCTTTGGAAACATTGCTCAGCGGTAACTCTGTTTGGAGTTGTATCCCCAGCAGCGCTCCGGAGATTCAAAAAATTGGTTAGTCTTCAGGATGCAGTACAGAGCAGTGCAGGAGAGAGAACGAATACAAAAATATAAGCAGTAACCCCTACCCGCTGAACCTTGACAAAACTTGGATTCCGTTACAAGAATTTGGTCAGAGTTATCCAGGTGCAGAAAGAAAAGGCTTGGTCCAAGTAAGAGAATTTACACTTACAGTTCAGTTTTAGTTTTAGTTTAGTCACGTGCAGTGAAAAGCTTTTGTTGTGTGCAAACCAGTCAGCGGAAAGACAATACATGATTACAATCGAGCCATTCACAGTGTACAGATTCATGATAAGGGAATAAAGTTTATGCATGGTTGGGGGTCACTGAAGGGTCACAGGATAGATAAACCTCAGGAAATGCACACCAGGAGCTCGTAACCCTAATCTGAAGTTTAGAGGAATTAGGAATTAAATCCTTCTTTATTAAGTAAGAGGTGGAAAACCCCTCACTAACACTCCAAACTCCTAGGCGTCACCAACCCATGACAATAACTGGGTCAGAACCCACTCTGTAATGATCTCCACAGGACCCACCCCATCATCATCATTCTCCATAAACCTATGCCAATCACTAGGGCATAACCCATCCTGTCGCCATCCCTTAGAACGCATCCCCACACCGTACCCCAGACCCCACACTCACCCCCCCCCCCCCCCCCCCCCACCATCACCCCCGCCCCCCCTTACTACGTCCCATGACCTGTCTCTTCATCTTGCATGGCATTGCACTAGTCTAATTACAGCAGCAGAGCTGGCCTCAAATTCATTTCACTTGCACTTTATGTGCAATGTGACGAATAAAACTGATTGATTGATTGATTGATTGATTGTACTCACCTTCAATCTCAGTGAGAACCCAGCAGGATCTGATCCAGTGATGGCAAGGGCCAAATCAGGCAGAATCACCAGTAAACCAAACTAAAGACATCAACTCCCCTCCTGGGATAAATAAAGTTCTATCGTATCATATCAATATATGCTGGCCTCAAATTATGAAACTAACTGGTTAACTCTTCTGGGTCTGTCAGCAGGATCTGGCAGTCGTACATGGGTCAAGACCTAGCATTCAAGGGTATAATTCATTACCAAGCTGTCCATAACCAGTAACATATTAACTAGGCCTCCTCAGCAGCTGCACAGACTGCAACCATTCCACCCTGTACAAGGCGGACAGAAAATCAATCCAAAGTT
Source organism: Amblyraja radiata (assembly GCF_010909765.2). NCBI lineage: Eukaryota > Metazoa > Chordata > Chondrichthyes > Rajiformes > Rajidae > Amblyraja > Amblyraja radiata. Next base: position 20,967,795 of record NC_045981.1, on the reverse strand, counting down.
AAAGTAAAACGCCAACACCTACCCGACAGTTCTTGGAAATTCATTGTCATCAGGAAACTGTAACTGCAGGGCAGGGGCAGAGAGACCTTCTCAACCTCTGCACGACCCACAAAGAATTTGTGAAGCATGAGCTTTATTATTTTCCATGCATTCACTGTTCCACTGGGGATGTTAAAGTCACACCAGGCATATTCACCCATCACACCTCCACTCACCGCATTAACATGCCATGATCTTGGATGTGCAATCCTTTTGGTTTCACCCCCTTCCGGTCCATTCCAGTAAAACGCTCCCATCCCACCTCCCAGAGATTCCAGCCCTCTTCGAACCTTGGCTTCCAGCGCCCAATTTAATTTCTCCACCACTGCCTGTACTTTTGGCCGTGAGCCCAAGTGTCTCAAACTTGCAGCCGTGATTTGGACTGGCTCAACTCATGGCGCCTGGCCCCAATAATTGAGGAGGTAGTGGTCAGCAAGACGGGTGAGGGGGGGTGAGGAGAGGAGATTGGGGCACCAGACAAATGGCCAGGACATCCAGCCTACAACGGACAAAATGTGCAGGAAGGAACTACAGATGCTGATTTATACCAAAGAGAGACCCAAGTTTGGAGAGTCAGGTAGGATCTCTGGAGAAAAAGAATAGGTGACGTTTCGGGTCGGAACCCTTCATCAGACTGAACAAAGTTATTATTTTTCTCCAGATACGCTGCCCGAGCTGTCGAGTTCCTCCAGCATCTTTGCTCAAGATTCCAGCATCTGCAGTCTCGGGTCATCATTGCCCAGAGACCTGTCTCTCAGTTGCCTACTCATTGCTTACGCAGTCTGCATCTTTCTGAAGACCTCAAGACCTGCCTGATTATCAAGCCTCCTGCTACTCTCTCCTCTGCGAAACAGGCTCATCCTTTATGAACAAGAGACAAAGTCGTCCAGCACCAACCCCTGGGCTCCACCACCACAATTAACACCCATGATCCGTCAATAGTCAGTTCCTCTCTAGTCCCTCACACCCATTGACTCTAATCCACACACAGTTGACTCTCCTATTGCTTTGCAGTGCTACATTTTTTCTTGTACAGAGAGGGGGCGCTGTCCTGTGTATGGCTGCCCAGCCAGCAGCTGTCCGTCTTTTCATCTCTTTTTTTTATTTTTAGTTAGTTAAAGTGTTTTTGTTTCTGGAGTTCTAGACTTTTTTATGTGGGGGGTGGGTGGGGAAGGGGGAAACTACCTTTCAGGGTCCCTACCTGGTCGGAGAGGCGGCTTTTCTCCGGGCTGCAGTTTCGACCCGTCCTCGCGGCCTACCAGCGGGCCTGGAGCGGCGTTTCCTGTCGGGGTCCGCCCAGAACCACGGCTTCGGCGGCAGCACAGCGCTGGAGCGCTAACGCGGAGCGGAGCGGGCGATGCCTTGCCCGGGTCGCCGCGCTGGAGCTCCGGTGAGCTGAAGACCGCCGAGAAAAACATCGCGGAGCTGCGGGACTGTGGAGCGGCCGGCCGCGGGCAGCGGCGCTGTACTTTACATCGGGAGCCTGGGATCTCTCGATGAGATCGCCAGTAGTGGAGCTCCATCCGGCGCGGCCCTGTTGGCTTCGGAAACCGCGGCCTCCAGTACGGAAGCAGCCGTTCCAGGTGTCCCAAGCCGCTGTGAGGATTCTCCCGACGCCGGAGCACCATCACCCGGCGAGAACGGCCAGGAACATCGGGTCTCCGTGGAGGCAATTGTGGAGGCCTCAATAGGCCCGACTATGGGTGAACTGGGGTTGGGGACTGGACATTGTGCCTTCCCTCATAATGGGAACCATTGTGGGGGGATGTTCTTTATGTTTAAATCTCTTATTAATGTTATGTCTGTATTCTTTCTTTATGTGCTGCATTGGCAAGAAGCATTTCACTACACCTAGGTGTATGTGACCATTAAATAACCTTTGAACCTTTATCAAATGCCGTCAGTAAAGCCTATTTACCTAACCTGTAAAATTTACTTTATCTAATCAGTCATTTGTTTAGTAATTGACATCTGTCACACACTACTTTCTTTAACAAATGCTACCCGGAATTACCACACCCATCATTAAACCCACCATTGCATGTTGTCTGCCAGCGATAAAGGGCCTTTATAATAAGATTGATGCGCGTTCTGCTGACTCGAGGACTTGGCAACAAGACAACCAACAGAAAAGAGTTTAGGAATGATAGACGCAAATTGCTGGAGTGACTCAGTGGGTCAGGCAGCATCTCTGAAGGAAAAGGTTGGGCGACATCCAGCCAATTTCACTCTACAAACGGCAATGCCCCTTTAAGGGCAACCAGATTTGAACAGGATCTCTATTGTTAAGGGGCTGTCCCACTTGGGCGACCTGAGCTGCGAGTTTAGAAGAGTTTGCCCTGGACTCAAACTCGCAGCATGGTCGACACGAGGTCCTAGGAGGTCGTATGAGGTGGCTGGAACTCTCCTTCATGCTCGAGGGAGGTTCCCGCCTACTCAGTAGGCCATAGGCCATCTCCTCAGCTAGGTCGCGGAAAATGTTTCCGCATATTGAAACATTTTCCGCAAGTAAAATTTGGTCAGCATGGGTCTTTTTCACTTGTAGTGCAGTGGAGTGGGGTCGCTATTTACTTACAGGCAGTCGAGGGCAGCCGTAGGCCATCTCCTTCGCTGACCGGCCATTTTGATTGGCCCATTGGAGCTTCACGACTTCGGAAGACCTACCGGTAGGTAAAATGCCTGCTAAACTTTATTAAACTTCTTAAAAGTGTCTAAAAGTACCACAAGTCTCTAAAGGGCTTACGGTACTCTATGGCAGCCGTTTACCTTCCTCTTCATCGCACAGACAGCGCTGCTCCACTGTCCCTGGCCCCCAACTTCACTGTGCGCGTGCATGTGCGTGCTCGGTAGATGCAGCTCACACGCGGTTTCAACGTGGCTGGTCGATCCAGCTAGAGACTTTCCAGGCGAGTGCCCTCGAGCTTGAAGGTTGAAGGCACTCTTCTGGACTCACGCATTAGGTTGCCCAAGTGGGACAGGCTCTTTAATCCCTCCAGAGTCTTGTGGGCTGGTGCAGAGAAGAACTGGGCTAACTCGCAGTGAGCTGTTTTCTGCACTGCACCGCAGTGACGAACTCCAGCACATCCAGACAAGTCCAGAAAACACACCAGGACTTGGCATCTGGAAGAGCACTCACTTAGTCACCACAGCACAGTCAACTTAAAATAATTAAAATTCAGAACTACGAATTAACCCTCTAGCAATACTGGTGCTTAAATATGTAATGGACAATTTGGCACACAGTGGTTCAGCAGTAGAGTTGTTGCCCTTGAGCCATAGGTTCGATCCTGACCTCGGGTGCTGCCTGTACAGAGTTAGTACATTCTCCCTGTGACTGCGTGGGCTTACTCTGGATGCTCCGGTTTCCCCCCACACTTCAAAGACGTACAAGATTGTAGTTTAATTGCTTTTGGCACAATTGTAAAATTGTCCCTAGTGTGTAGGATAGTTTTAGTGTACAGGGTGATTGCTGTCGACGCAGACTCGGTGGGCCGAAGGGCCTGTTTCCACGCTGTATTTCTAAAGTCTAAAGTCAGTGTGCCTTGTAATTGAGATAGTAATGAGCCAGTTCACAATAGGGAGATAAAAACATTTGGTTGAGAGGGGTGCTGCAACAACAACCACTTGCTCAACGTCAATAAAACCAAGGAATTTATCTTTGACCAGAAAGTGGAACTTGGGTGACCACATGCCAGTTTTCAAGTTAACAGCTTCAAAGTCCTGGGCGTTAACATCTCAGATGATCTATCCTATCCTAAACGCAATGAAGACGCGCTGACACCATTGTTTTCTTAGAAGTTTAAAGATATTCAGCTTTTATCCAATACTCTAACAAACATCTGCAAATGTACAGTAGAAAGTATCCCGACTAGTCGGAACATGATATATCAATTCAACTCACAGGAACGCAAGTGACTGCAGAGAGTGGTTGATGGCCCAGTCCATCAGTCATGGAGTCCCACACCAACTAAAGCCACACGAGGCACTGTCTCACCAAAGGATCCCCAACATCCAGCCCATGCCCTCTTTACACTGCTATCATCAGGCAGGAGATATAGAAGCCTGAAGTCTCACACCACCATGTTTGGGAACAATTACTTTTCTAAACAATCTGGTTCTTGAGTCGCCCTGCACAACCCAAATCCTACCTCAATACCAGAACACCAAGGACTACCATTGGCAATACCACAGACTTGTTTTCCAACTGTGTTTCGCACATTCTTTTTCTTTTAACTGTTCTGCGGAAACCACATAATTCTTGTATAATTTCAAGATTCAAGAGAGTTTATTGTCATGTGTCCCTGATAGGGCAATGAAATTCTTGCTTTGCTTTAGCACAACAGAACATAGTAGACATGACTACAGAACAGATAATGGGTTATCAATGTTCAGAGTTTTGTCCGAGCCAAGTTTAATAACCTGATGGCTGTGGGGAAGTAGCTATTCCTGAACCTGGTCGTTAGTCTTCAGGCTCCTGTACCTTCCACCTGAAGGTAGCAGGGTGATGAATGTGTGGCCAGGATGATGTGGGTCCTTAATGATGCTGCCAGCCTTTGAGGTAGTGACTGCGGTAGATCCCCTCGATGGAAGGGAGGTCAGAGCCGATGTTTTGTGCGTGATCTATGTGCCTGCGATGCAGCGGCAAGCAAGATTTACAATGTCCTTGTACCTCACCATACTTGTACATATATGATAATAAACTTGATTCCCCAAAGCAGAAAGCAGCCCGGTATAAAGATGCATATTAATGTATCAGCCTCTGCCCTCTACAGAACCCCGGACCCACTTTATGTCCAGTCTTCACTCAATCGATAATTACAGGTAGCAGTTCACAAGTGACAATACTCTCCCAGGAAATTTTCTGGAACAACACTAATTATTCTTGCAGATCTTGCCAGGTCTCCTGATGTGGAGGTACTTAGATCATCCACAGAACATCAACACAGTAAGTCCTCTCCTTAGCTCAGGGCTCCAGCAGACATTGGATGGAGTGTAAGAACTTACACTTACACACCTAATGCCTTCAGCGGCTATCTACCAAACTAATACAAAATTAATTATGTATTTTTGAAGCACAAAATACTGAAATTGCCAGGTTTGCCTTTAGTTACACCAGGTATCAGTACAGCTTTCCAAGATCTCTCAGTCTTGGGCAGGGTTGGCGAGTTGATCTCGTGATGCACGAGTCCTCGGGTGCACAGGTCAGGCAAAATGCATCAAAGAGTTTTCTCGCATCTGTCATTATTCAGATATTGCTTACAGGGAGTTCTGCCATAACATGATAGATGTGCTGCAAAGAAACCTTGTGTTATGGAAGTCGGGTTGAGTTTATTGTCACAAACACAAGTACAGGTACGGTGAAAGTCTTGCTTGCAGCAGCATCACAGGCACATTGACCCGAAAACTAAATTATACATAACATTCATAAATTACACAAATTTTACAAGACAGTAAAAAGAAAAACTGCAAAAAGACACAAGTGCAAAATACAATGGGGAAAAATAATTTAAAAATCAATTGTGCAAGGAAAAAATGAATAGCAAAGTTTCAGATCTGCAATAACAGTCATCTTTCCCACAGGAAGTTCAAAATAGAAAGTGTCTTCAATAGCAATAATTTGTTACTGCAAGCCAAAAATACAGAAGATTGTATGTTACATTGTCCAATAGAATATTGCACAGGTTCAATAGAAGCAATTGCTTGTCAACTTATATGGCAACACAGTTAATGTAGCAGCTGTGCTCTGAAGATACATTGTTGTCCGATTACTGCGGGAAGGTTACATGGAAACTGTCTGTTCCCCCCCCCCCCACCCCCAATACTGTTTAAATATACAAAAGCTTTTTTCTTTTTGTCAATTTGCAATGTAACTTTTAAATAGTACCAGAATGAAATTGCGTTAAAACCAATTCAGCACACGTAATGCAAGTAGTGTTCCCTAATCCATCACAAGCATTATATCCCATTTGTGTGATGGAAGCACACGTTATAGCAGATCTTCTGTAGTTTCATTTTGCCATAAGGTCACAGACTGAAACTCAGGGTTATCAGAGACTTTGGTCCAAGATCAGGGAAAGAGATTACACCATTCTGTTCCCCGACAAGTGACTGAGATACAATGTAAACTGTCGGGACAGTTGCGAACACCAGGTACAGCAGTCAAGGCTCCAGGGACTTCGACCATACTGTGAACTGCACTCGAGCAGAGAGCTGGCCTGGTGAATAAACAATCACAGTAACATGGAGGGTGTAAGGCACACTGCCACTGGGTCACTTTAGAGGGTCACACACACAAGTTCCCTGCTTGAACAATACTCCAGTGGCAGGTCCTGTCATCAGCTTCCATCAACAGAAACTGAAGCCAGTGCTTTGTTTTGTCATTGAATCAGGAAGGGATACATTATTGATCCTCTTTTTAGAGTTGTCCGATCAGTCCCAAACCCTTGCTCCTTCACCAAGGCTCCTGGATACCATGCATGTTTATCAATTAAATGTGGCCTCCTCTATATCGGCAAGACCCAGTGTAGACTAGGTGAAACATCTGCACTTTGTCCACAACGGCCATCCTGAGGTGGTTGGTGCCATTTCAAATCCCCCACCCACACCGACAGGTTTGTCCTTGGCATCCTCCACTGCCTGGGTAATGCTACTTGTAAACGGGATGAACAGCATCTCATCTTCTGCAGAGTGATCTACAACCCAAAAAGGTATGAAGATCGAATTCTCCAATTTCAGGTAAATCGCACTGTGCTCCTTTCTCTCTCTTTCTTATCCCCTCATGTTCTCTCTCACACACCCTCTCCTCCCAGCCCCAAGTACCAACGGTCTTTCCACTCCACTTAACACACTGGGACCCCTATCCCCTCACCCAACTGATTCCATCTGCCCATCATCACCTGGCTCCACCCATCATCTGCCAGCTCCTGTCTCACCTCTTCTCTTTACACACAGGGCTGGAGGAAATCAGCAGGTCAGGCAGCTTCTGTGGAGGGAAATGGACATAATGTTTCGGGTTGGGTTGGGACCCTCTGCGTTGGTCTGAAGAAGGGTCTCGACCCGAAACGTCAACAATCCATTTTTCTCCACAGGTGGTGACTGATCCATCAAATTCCTCCGGCCCCAGTTTAATTTTTCCTCCAAGTTCCAGCATCTGCAGTTCTCTGGTTTCTCTGGAGGATATTCATTCTCTTTTGGAAGAGCCAATGCAGCAGTGATAGTTGGCGACAGACTTCAGAAACAGTGGCCACTTGGTCCTCTTCTGAAGCCATTGGCCTCTTTGCTGGTCTGATCATGACCCTCAGGTGCAGGGTTTAGCCTCTTTACCCAGTGTTTGGTACCATGAGGGGTACTCTGCTCTGCAACCTCAGGGTTCCAATGGCCCAATTACAATTACAAATACAACATTTACAAAAACATCTGGACAGGCACACAAATAGGAAACATTTTGAGGGATATGGGTCATAAGCGGGCAGATGGAACTAGCTTCGATGGGCATCTTGGTCAGCATGGAGCAGTACAGCCCAAGCGTCAGTTTCTGTCCTGTGTGACTATCTATGACTGTTACAATGGGTCCAAATGAAACAAAGAGCTCTGGCAAATTCAGAGTTGGGTGTGACGGAGATGAATTATTTACCTCAAAAGCAGAAATAACTACAAAACTGAGAAATTAGCCTTCGATGTCAATATTGCATCAAAAGCTTACTTAATTCAAAATCCAAAAGGGAACCAGAGCAACTTTTTGACCATTCACGCAAACACCGGCTGTATTTTCTTGTATGCTAAAAGTAATTACATCAAAACAAATTTCTGGATAATGATCTCTCCTGGCAGACTTAAGTGATGCTTCAGGTGGAAGTGCGATGTGGATAGAGAGAAAAGCCTCTCCTTAATTTTCAGTCTCTTTATAAAAACAGTCATGACACCCAGAGGCAGCAATATGGAGTCAAATGTACAGCAGCATAAAAAAAAAACCCAGACTATTGGAGGAACTCCGGCAGCATCTGTGGAAGGAAACAGTCAGACGACGATGCGAGTTGGGGCCCTTCTTCAGACTGATGTAGTAGAGAGGTAGCTGGTAGAAAGATGCAAGGGAAAGGGGTGGGACAAGAGTTCACAAGCTAAAGGTGAATCGTCATAAGGAGGGGTTGATCGGCAGATGAATTGGGTGGGAGAGAGAAGGATGGAAATAGTAATCAAGGCAAGAGGCGAGAAGTGGTTAATACAAAAGGGTGGAATCTGATAAGGAAGGAAGGTTAGGAATGAAAAGTAGAGGAAGGATAGTGGGTAGAAGTGAACCAAGAGATGAGCCAAATGTGGTAGTAGCTACAGAGAAGAGGGTGTGAAACGAAAGGTGCCCATGAAGACCTGGGTAAATCAGGAGAAGGGGATTACCTAAAATTGGAGAATTCAATGTTCATGTACTGGCTTGTAGGCTGCCCAAGCAGAATACGAGGAGCTGCTCTTCCTGTTTGTGAGTGACCAACCTGTGGCAGTGGAGGAGGCCGCGGTCAGACAGATCGGAATGGGGGGGGGGGTAAAATGAAGTGCTAGCAACCAGGAGCATCAGCTGGCCCAGGCGGACGGAGCACAAGTGTTCAGCAAGGTCTACCCTTTGTCTCACAGATGTAGAGGAAGCCACATCAAGAGCACCGAATGCACATGCGAGGTTGGAGAAGATGCGAGGAAGCCTCAGTCACCTGCCGGGGTTGTATAGGTCCTTGAATCAAAATGAATAAAATGGTGCAGGACCAGGAGTTACACGTCCGGTGGTTTCAGGGGAAAGTACCTGCGGAGTGGGGAGGGGAGAGTGATGTGTGAACCAGGGAGTCGCGGAGAGACAGGTCTCTACAGAAAGCAGAAAGGGGTGGGAAGGGGAAGAAGTGACTGGTCGTGGGATCACGTTGAAGCTGGTGGAAAAGTCAGAGAATGATATGTTGCGCGCGGAGGCTGGTGGGTGAAAGACTAGGGGAAATCTCTCTGTTCTGTCTGGAGGGGGGGGGGGGGGGGGGGCGTGAGCAGAACCACGAGGAATAGAGGGACATGGGGAGGGATCTCTTCACAACTGTCTCGTATCTGCATTACTGGCAAATTGGATAAAGCCAAAGCCAGTTCTTCAAAAGGATTTTGAGGTTTCTGATCTTTTGTTCCATTAGAGAGTCAACTTTCCCATCAAAGGACCATTTATAACGTCCACAAGAGATTTCATTCACCACCATTTATGATTCAAAACAGAGGATCAAACTGCATCCGCCCGTCACTGGGACTGGGACTCATGACACGTGTTAAAGGCACACGCTGACTCACGTGCACCAAGTTACAACAATTCAAGAGGTTTACAATTACGCCTCAGCCCGCTAAACTCTTCATGTTTTAAGTAACAAATTTAAGAAACAATTTTAAGAGGTGCAGACAGAGTTGATAGAATATTTATTCTATGGTAGGGATACCAAAAACAAGATAGCAACGTTTTACAGTGAGAGGAAGGAGTTTTAAAGATGCTTTTAGGGTAAAAGAGTGATATCCAGAACTCACTGTCAGAGGTGGTGGAATCAGATATAATCACTTTAGACAATAGGTGCAGGAGTAGGCCATTCGGCCCTTCGAGCCAGCACCGCCATTCAATGTGATCATGGCTGATCATCCCCAATCAGTACCCCGTTGCTGCCTTCTCCCTATATCCCCATATTTTAAGAGCCCCATCTAGCTCTCTTGAAATCATCCAGAGAACCCGCCTCCACCAGATGCAGAGAATTCCACAGACTCACCACACTCTGTGAGAAAAAGTGTTTCCTCGTCTCCGTTCTAAATGGCTTACTCCTTATTCTTAAACTGCGGCCCCTGGTTCTGAACTCCCCCAACATCGCAAACATGTTTCCTGCCTCTAGCGTGTCCAAGCCCTTAACAATCTTATATGTTTCAAGAGACACATACTTTGAGACACATTTAGACAGGCACTTAAACTGGCACGGCATAGAAGGTTGTGATGATAATGCAGGTAAATGTGATGAGCATAGATGGCAATGAGGATGACAAGGATGCTGTGGGCCAAAGGGCTGCTTCAGTGCTGCATGACTGGGACTTGATAAAGACTGAACCGTGGTGGTTAATGAAAGTACAGTGGTGCCGTTGCCTGGTTTGTTAGGACCAAGGCCTGGGAAACTCCACAGACACCTCAGCATCACAGTGACTGGCCAGTAGATCCAGGGCTCGGTTAATGGGAAGGTTGACAGTGCCACAAGGTCCAGTACCTTTACCACACCACCGAGCTTCAGCACGAGAAGGCCATGATGCATCAGATCACAAGGTAAACTAAAGCACGGGACAGTAGAAACAAGGAACTGCAGATGCTGGTTTATATCAGAGATAGTCACAAACTGCTGGAGTAACTCAGTAGGTCAGGCAGCGTCTCTGGGGAAAAAGGAGGGTGTGACATTTCGGATCGGGACCAGTCTTCAGAACGAAAGTAGGGGGTGGAGGGGGGTTGGGTAGTGAAGAACTGGAGGCGAGAAAAGACCAGGACGGATCAGGGCCTGCCACAAATGATCTCAGGCAGGGTGGTGCTGGCAAGACCATTGATGGCTAGGCAAGGAGTGGGTGATCTCAAGAGGAAAACAATGTGGAGAACTGTGGAACTAGCAAAACGTGTAGGGTGGAGGAAGGGGGAAGGGAGTGTGAAGTAGAAGTTACTTAAAATTAGAAAACTCAATGTGCAAGTGTTCAGTGAAATGATCGCCGAGTCAACGTTTGGTCTCACCGAAGTACAGAAGCCAACATAGAGAGCACCGGATGCAGTAGATGAGGTTAGAGGAGGTACTTGTGAACGAACCTCTGTCTAATCTGAGTTTCCAGATGGAATCGAGAGAGAAGGTACAAGGATAGGTGTTGCATTTCCAGTGGTTTTGGCGAAAAGAGATTGAGAAAGGGGAGAGAGGTGTCCGAGCAGGTCCAGGGCAATTTGAGATGTGATGAAATTAATAAAGTCCATGAGTTCTGCACGGGTGCAGGAGGCAGCCCTGATGTAGCGCATCGCACATCACAACGCACAGGACAGACTTTGCAATCATTCTTGACAGGCATCTCCTAGCATCACTTTCACGAACATCAACACCTCCCATAGAGGTTGTCAAGTCTGACAATAGACAAGAGCCTACCAATACTGCAGCTGCCATGGTTTTGGCCCCTTGGTTATTTATTAATTCATAGCTGTTATCACGAGAAAAAAAAGCAGCTGATTTGCTCTTTCATCATGTGTTTTGTGGCAGCTTGTGATGTTCAAAGGTTTCCACATGTTAAAGATTTAAAAGTACGCCAATTGATTTGAAAACAATGACGGCATCTTAAGTAGTGAAAGACATGTGTCTATACATATCCTCTTTTGTCAGAGTGCAAAACAGTTCAACAGGAAAAAAAATGCAGGGGCTAAGAAAATTGAAATAAAGGTAAAAATACTGGAAATGTTCAGATCAGGCAGCATCGGTGCAAAGTAAAACAATTAACGTTTCGGGTCGATGACCATTCCTGAAAACTGGGATCGTGCGAGTTAGACATTTGGCAGCATGTTCAGCGCTTTAAAGAGGAAAGGACTATTAAAAAGTTCCAATGTTTGCAAGGGTGGATGGATCAAAGACTGGATTTTTGAGAGTAACAAAAAGAGCAGTGATAACAGAGAGGAGAGAGTCATAGAGAACCATTCACCATAATACCACTGGCAATGCAGTTGTCCAGACTATCATTTTAACATCACAACTTCAAATAATGACTTCAACTTACAGTAAACACTCATTTTAAAGGATCCCTTTTATAACAGATTTCCATTCACATCATATTTCGCTTGGGCAGTTTGCACCCCAGCGGTATGAACATTGACTTCTCTAATTTCTGGTAGTCCCTACTTTTTCCTACCCTTTCTCAGTTCTCCCTCAGCCCACTGTCTCCGCCTCTTCCTTTCTTCTTCCCGCCCCCCCCTCCCACCCTCACATCAGTCTGAAGAAGAGTCGCGACACGAAACGTTGCCTATTTCCTTCGCTCCATAGATGCTGCCTCACCCACTGAGTTTCTCCAGCATTTTTGTCTAGTTTCTGTTAATAATAATATATTTTATTGTCATTGCACATAAGCACAACGAGATTTGGTATGCAGCTTCCATCCGATGTCATAACTTAAATAACTAATAAAATTTAGATTTAGATTTAGATACCCCGAGAACATGGATTGTAAAAAGAACATTGCAACAGTAAAATAGTCAAAACAGTTCAAACAGACTAAAGTGCAGATGTGTCTGTGCGACGTGACCATCCGAGGGAGACAGTCCATGGGGGGGGTGGGGGCCACTCAGCAGGGCCAGTTCAGAGCCGCTATAGTTCTGGGAATGAAGCTGTTCCCGAGTCTGGAGGTGTGGGCGTTGAAGGCCTTGTAACGTCTGCCGGAGGGAAGTAGTTTGAACAGTCCATTACAAGGGTGTGAGGAGTCTTTATGGATGCTGACGGCCTTCTTGAGGCACCGTGTGTGGTAGATGCCCTCCAAGGCTGGTAGCTGTGTCCCAATAATCTTCTGCGCTCTGTGGACGACGCGCTGAAGAGCTCTCCTCTCCGCCTCCGTGCAGCTGAGATACCACACAGAGATGCCATATGTTAATATGCTCTCTGTGGTGCAGCGGTTATAGTGGAAATACATTTATACCACCTCCCCAGGGTTCTAAGGGATCCGCACAACTTCCAAGGTGCACCAGCAAGCCCTTCTTCAACCACTGCACAGTCTTGTTGAAACGGCTGTTATTGCGGCTCACGTTGCAGCCCCTGGGGACATTTCTTCCGGGCACCGCCACCTACAGGACACGCTCAGTCATTATAGGGGGGCTCCCTCCCCTCTCTCCAGCTACCACTTCTTCCTTCGCTTTGTCTGCCGAACCGCTGCCGCCTCCTTTTTACGTCGCTCAGTCCACTCGGCCTCTCCCTACCTCCCCCCCATACCCTCCACCACTGCCCCCTCCTCTTTCTCCCCCTGGAGTTACCAACATACTCCACCTTGGAAGCGGCAGCAGGTGAGAGGGGAGGGAGCCCCAAGGTAACTGTGCGAGTCTTGTCGTTGGCAGCAGCCTGAAGAAAGCTACAAGGGGCTACAACGTGAGCCGCAACAAAAGCAGTGTCAACTGGTGAAGAAGGGCTGGCTGGTGCAGAGGGAAATACTGGAGGAGATTGACCCAGTGGGCACAAGGAAGGGAGAAGAGTACCACCAGGTCCAGGCATCCAAATCAAAGTGCCAAAAGCTGCCCATTAACCAATGTTTGGTTAAGTGGGCAGTGGCACAGGAGGGTTCTTCGAGTTTGCAGTGAAGAAATGTTGCAATCCAGATTGATCCTTGGATTGCTTTGGGAGGGGTTGGGAGAAGCCCCATGACATTTGAACAGGATTCAGAGTGACCTGGTGATGAGTGACCAGGGCAGTTACACCAGATATGATCATGCTCTTTAGGCAGAACAAGAGGTCCAACCCGAGACAATAACCAAGGGGAATAACAACTTGAAGGGTAATAAAAGCACCCTCCACTTTGCCCAACTAAGAATGTTCTTGTCTGGAGTGGCAGAGCGGGGCAGCTTACACTCTGCCTCAAACACACACAGAGTGAAGAACCATCCACTCTCTACTTCCACCACCCGATGCCACATGGCTGATGCGTGGCTTCAGACTCGAGACCTCCCCTGACAATGCTCAGCCCTTGCAGCAAGAGCCCCCAACTTTGTCATGAACCTTATCACTCTCAACACGCAGCGTATTGGCATCAGTTCTTAAAATTAAAAGACAACCAACTCACACTTCCTCAGATAACTTTGAGCAAATGTTTGCAAATTTGCACTTTGATAATTATTAGCAGATTAACTAATTTAAACAAACTGAACTTTGTAATGTGATTAGCAGAAACTAGCTGAAGCTGAGGGTACAAAGTGGAATGCAAATTAAATACAGGGAAAGTTCAGCAGGTCAGGCTGCCTCTGTGGAGAAAGAAACAGTTCATCATAAAGCAGCAAATGGTGCCTTGGCCTTCACTGGAAGGAACCTTTGAGCAAGGGAGCAAGAATGTAATTGCCATAGAATGCTCATCTGAATATTAATCATAATACTAAGTATATGATATAGTCATATACTCATATCTGAATATAGAGCACAATGACAAGCTCTTTCACCCAATCTGTTAGTGCCACCCAGGTTTTATAACTGAGCTTGTTCCATTAAGTCAGAGATAGATTCTTGATTTATCCAAATCTTCAATATTTATAATGTAAATCACCCAGATACCTGATGTTTATGGAGAAAATGTTTATAAATCATTAAGATACGACTAGCAAATCATTTTATGGGGTTTAAAATCCTTCTGTAACAAGCCTTAAAATCTCCTGCAGTTTGCATAATGAACATATTTCAACACCTGGCAAAACCCAAAAATAATCTGTATTTATCTCTGCCTAAATTGCAGCAATTTGTGACATTATCATTGTTTCTGTGCAGACGCCGTCAATTTAAACAGAGTTCATTCACAGTCATAGAACATCAGAGAACGCAGGTCATGCAGGATCTTCAACTCCATGCTCACTCATTGATTGACCAATCTGCTTGGTGTCAAGTCCCCAGGTCAGTCGCCATTTTATGCATCATATTTCCCCTTTGAGTTTTGAGGCCACCAGTACAATGGGCTCACTTTGGTCAAATGGAGATGGATCTGTGCCATGTTAACCGACCCACCCTCAGCAAGCAGAAATCAAAAGAGATCCGCTCTGATCATCGGAGAGAAGTTCAGACGTGGTTGAGCTGTACTTTGGGCTGCATTGACTTGAACTACAACAATACACTGTGTGGACTACATTCCCAGTCTCAAAAAAACAAACTTCTCATCCTTGTATTAAAAAGCCTTTCATTCCCACTAGATTGATGAAAAAGGCTTCAATGCTTATTACTCCAACTCTGAAACAGTGAACATTGAAAAATCATGTTAATGTGTCTCAAGTAAAGAACAAACCAAGAATTTGCAATTCTACGGCAAGTATCAGTTGTACTGGGCCAGAGTCATTCCTTCTCCCTTTGTTACCTGGTCAACACAGCTCCTGAATAGCCTACTCACCAGCTACACACACACACCACAGGTTTGAGAGTGGCTTTAGTGTGAACAGACTCCAAGCAACAAACATTTAAGATAGAGCTCCCAGTGCATGACCCATTCCTCAACTCCAGAACTTTGCTGTGATAGAATCGTACCCTGACAATAACATACCTGTGAGCTACCATAAGGAAAACAATGGATTACCTCGCAAACACTGCAGAGGCAGGCCATTTATCCCAACTAGTCCATGGAGGCATCTGCACTCTCAAGCCTCCTTCTATTCTTCCTTGTTTATATCAATCAGTCGTACTCTCTGCTCTCTTCTCCCTTGCGTGATTGTCCTGTCTCCCCCCACCATGCATCCCTACGATTCATCTCGACTACTCCAGAGGGAGAACATCCACATTTCCACCACTCCGAGCAAAACGTTGCTTCCAAATTCCGTACTGATTATCGTTGGCTGTCGTCTATCAGTGAACCCAGCTATTGCTCATTACCACAAATGGAAACTATTTCCTTTCAAAACCTTGCAATATTTAACAAACCTCGTCAGATCATCCATCAGTTTTCTTTTCTCAAGAAGAGGTCCAGTCTGTTCATCCTTTCCTAATAATGCCCACCAATTTCTGGTATACCTCTTGTAAATGTTGATGTAATAGTGGTCGAAGGAAGGTTGAATGTAGCCTTAATATCGCTTTCCTCCCTTCCCAATTCCATCAGTCATGAAATAAACCTTAGTGCTTGATTGACAATTTTTTATGGCTTTGCTAACAAGCGGTGCAACAGTTAATAGTTGTTGTATTTGTACTTCAAGATCTCTTTCTTCATCTATCCTACCCATCAGGTCACATTATGTGTACGAATACATGGAGGAATTTGACCACATGAAATTGGATTTCTTAGTGACCTGGCCAACATCTGTCACTCTTTTAGACTTGAGGTACAGGGCGGAAACAGGCCCTTCGGTACACCGAGTCCGCGATAATCCCGTAAACACTAGGGGACAATTTACAATTATACCAAAGCCAATTAACCTACAAACCTGTACGTCTTTGGGGTGTGGGAAGAAACTGGAGCACCCGGAGAAAATCTGAGTGGTCAAAGAGGGAACATACAAACTCCGTACAGACAGTACTCGTAATCAGAATCGAACCAGAGTCTCTGGCGCTGTAAGGCAGCAACTCTACCGCTGCACCACTGTGCCGTCCACATTTATTTAGCCCAGTTATGTAACTCAATTTTCAACTCAACAAAAACATCAACACAGGCCATTACAAGAATACCACTGAGAGAGCTTGCTGCACACATTGGTTGCTCAGTATTCCTCATTACAATGTTGCTTAAAAGTCTCTGGCGGGGAAGTGCCTTTAGAGCTGAAGTTGGTGAAAAGTGCCGAACGCTTTGAAAATGCCGAGACCTAACAGCCAAGATCTTATTACAAGCAGAGAGGCAGCTTCAAGAGCCCACTTAACCGTACTCAGTCTTTACCTAGAAACATAGAAAATAGGTGCAGGAGTAGGCCATTCGGCCTTTCGAGCCTGCACCGCCATTCAATATGATCATGGCTGATCATCCAACTCAGTATCCTGTACCTGCCTTCTCTCCATAACCCTTGATCCCTTTAGCCACAAGGGCCACATCTAACTCCCTCTTAAATATAGCCAATGAACTGGCCTCAACTACCTTCTGTGGCAGAGAATTCCAGACATTCACCACTCTGTGTGAAAAATGTTTTCCTCATCTCGGTCCTAAAAGATTTCCCCCTTATCCTTAAACTGTGACCCCTTGTTCTGGACTTCCCCAACATCGGGAACAATCTTCCTGCATCTAGCTTGTCCAACCCCCTAAGAATTTTGTAAGTTTCTATAAGATCCCCCCTCAATCTTCAAAATTCTAGCGAGTACAAGCCGAGTCTATCCAGTCTTTCTTCATATGAAAGTCCTGACATCCCAGGAATCAGTCTGGTGAACCTTCTCTGTACTCCCTCTATGGCAAGAATGTCTTTCCTCAGATTAGGGGACCAAAACTGAACGCAATACTCCAGGTGTGGTCTCACCAAGACCCTGTACAACTGCAGTAGAACCTCGCTGCTCCTATACTCAAATCCTTTTGCTATGAATGCTAACATACCATTCGCTGCCTGCTGCACCTGCATGCCTACATTTAATGACTGGTGTACCATGACACCCAGGTCTCGTTGCATCTCCCCTTTTCCTAATCGGCCACCATTCAGATAAGTCTACTTTCCTGTTTTTGCCACCAAAGTGGATAACCTCACATTTATCCACATTATACTGCATCTGCCGTGCATTTGCCCACACACCCAGCCTATCCAAGTCACCTTGCAGCCTCCTAGCATCCTCCTCACAGCTAACACTGCCCTCCAGCTTCGTGTCATCCGCAAACCTGGAGATGTTGCATTCAATTCCCTCGTCCAAATCATTAATATATATTGTAAATAGCTGGGGTCCCAGCACTGAGCCTTGCGGTACCCCACTAGTTACTGCCTGCCATTGTGAAAAGGACCCGTTTACTCCTACTCTTTGCTTCCTGTCTGCCAGCCAGTTCTCTATCCACATCAATACTGAACCCCCAATACCGTGTGCTTTAAGTTTGTATACTAATCTCTTATGTGGGACCTTGTCGAAAGCCTTCTGAAAGTCCAGATATAACACATCCACTGGTTCTCCCTTATCCACTCTACTAGTTACATCCTCGAAAAATTCTATAAGATTCGTCAGACATGATTTACCTTTCATAAATCCATGCTGGCTTTGTCCAATGATTTCACCACTTTCCAAATGTGCTGCTATTCCATCTTTAATAACTGATTCTAGCAGTTTCCCCACTACCGATGTTAGACTAATTGGTCTGCAATTCCCCGTTTTCTCTCTCCCTCCCTTTTTAAAAAGCGGGGTTACATTAGCTACCCTCCAATCCTGAGGAACTACTCCAGAATCTAAAGAGTTTTGAAAAATTATCACTAATGCATCCACTATTTCTGGGGCTACTTCCTCAAGTACTCTGGGATGCAGCCTATCTGGCCCTGAGGTTTTATCGGCCTTTAATCCATTTAATTTACCTAACACCACTTCCCGGCTAACCTGGATTTCACTCAGTTCCTCCATCTCATTTAACCCCCGGTCCCTTGCTATTTCCGGCAGATTATTTATGTCTTCCTTAGTGAAGACAGAACCAAAGTAGCTATTCAATTGGTCTGCCATGTCCTTGTTCCCCATGATCAATTCACCTGTTTCTGACTGCAAGGGACCTACATTTGTTTTAACTAATCTTTTTCTCTTCACATATCTATAAAAACTTTTGCAGTCAGTTTTTATGTTCCCTGCCAGTTTTCTTTCATAATCTATTTTCCCTTTCCTAGTTAAGCCCTTTGTCCTCCTCTGCTGGACTCTGAATTTCTCCCAGTTCTCTGGTAGGCTGCTTTTTCTGGCTAATTTGTATGCTTCATCTTTTGTTTTGATACTATTCCTGATTTCCCTTGTTATCCACAGATGCACTACTTTCCCTGATTTATTATTTTGCCAAACTGGGATGAACAATTGTTGTAGCTCATCCATGCTGCCTTTAAATGCCTTCCATTGCATATCCATTGCATAGCGTCAACCCTTTAAGAATCAATTGCCAGTCTATCTTGGCCAATTCACGTCTCATACCTTCAAAGTTACCTTTCTTTAAGTTCAGGACCCTTGTTTCTGAATTAACAATGTCACTCTCCATCCTAATGAAGAACTCAACCATATTATGGTCACTCTTGCCCAAGGGGCCACGCACAACAAGACTGCTAACTAACCCTTCCTCATTACTCAATACCCAGTCTAGAATAGCCTGCTCTCTCGTTGGTTCCTCTACATGTTGGTTTAGAAAACTATCCCGCATACATTCCAAGAAATCCTCTTCCTCAGCACCCTTTCCAATTTGATTCACCCAACCTATATGTAGATTGAAGTCACCCATTATAACTGTTTTACCTTTGTTGCACACATTTCTAATTTCCTGTTTGATGCCATCCCCAACTCCACTACTACTGTTAGGTGGCCTGTACACAACTCCCACTAGCGTTTTCTGCCCCTTAATGTTTCGCAGCTCTACCCATATCGATTCCACATCCTCCACGCTAATGTCCTTCCTTTCTATTGCGTTAATCTCCTCTCTAACCAGCAACGCTACCCCACCTCCTTTTCCTTTCTGTCTATCCCTCCTCAATATTGAATATCCCTGGATGTTCAGCTCCCAGCCTTGGTCACCCTGGAGCCATGTCTCCGTGATCCCAACTATATCATAGTCATTAATAACTATCTGCACATTCAACTCATCCACCTTATTACGAATGCTCCTTGCATTGAGGCACAAAGCCTTCAGGCTTGTTTTTACAACACTCTTACCCCTTATACAATTATGTTGAAAAGTGGTCTTTTTGATTTTTGCCCTTGATTTGTCTGCCTGCCACTTTTACTTTTCACCTTGCTACCTATTGCTTCTACCCTCATTTTACACCCCTCTGTCTCTACGCTCACACATTTAAGAAACCCTTTCCCTTTAACTCCATCCTTGACTATCCCATTTGAAACCCCACCCCCCTTATCCAGTTTAAAACCACCCGTGTAGCAGTTCCTCAGCCACACTGCCTGTCAGAATGCTGGTCCCCCACCTGTTACGATGCAATCCGTCCCTTTTGTACAGTTCCCCCTTACTCCAAAACAGATCCGAGTGATCTAAGAATCTAAATCCCTGCCCCGTGCACCAGTTCCTCAGCCACACATTCAGGTCCCGTATCTCCCTGTTCCTGCTCTCGCCAGCACGAGGAACTGGAAGCAAACCGGAGATAACAACCCTGGAGGTCCTGCTTTTCAGCATTTTTCCGAGCTCTCTGAAGCCACACTGCAGAATATTAATCCCCTTCTTTCCGACATCGTTTGTGCCGACATGCACTACCACTTCCAGCTGTTCACCTTCGCCCTTGAGGATTTTCTGCACTCTGTCCGTGACATCCTGGATCCTGGCACCAGGAAGGCAGCACACCATCCTCGAATCCCGTCTGTTGCCGCAGAAACCCGTCCGTACCTCTCACAATGGAGTCTCCCACTACAATGGCGTTGCCTGACGTTGGCCTCTTTGGTTTTGGCTCAACAGCCCTTTATGCCTCGCAAGCCAGTCCGCCGCTCGGTGTAATACCGTCTTCCGACCCGACAGCTTCTCAGTGGGTGAACCTGTTCACAAGAGATACAACACCCGGGGACGTTTGCATTCCATGCTTCCCTCCCTTTCCCACCGTCACCCACCTTCTCTCTTCCAGTACCTTAGGTGTAACAATCTTACTGTAGGACTCTTCAAGGAACGACTCAGTTTCTCGGACGAACCTGAGGTCATCCACTTGCTTCTCCAGTTCCCCAACACGGTCCTTCAGTAGCTGTACCTGGATGCACTTGTCACATTTGTAGTAGTCAGAGGCACCAGCAGTGTCCTTGACCTCCCACATACTGCAAGCATCACACTGAATCAGCTTGCCTGACATCTCCTTCTTTAGTCTCTCCCTCTCTAGCGTTTTGCATAGCCTCCTTTCCTCAGCCTCCTCGCTGAAGAATCTCGAGCCAAAGACTCTCACTTTTCTCACAAGACTCTCGAGCCAAAGACTCACACTTTTCTCACAGGGCACTTCCCTCACAAGGCTGCTCCCTAAGAGCCGTCTTGCTTATATTGACTAATAAATTGCCTGATTTATAAACCAAATTCCTCAGTTTACAACTGTTTTTCCCGCTTCTGACTCGCTTCTCTCCTCCCACT
The DNA here is from genome assembly GCF_010909765.2 of Amblyraja radiata. Lineage (NCBI taxonomy): Eukaryota > Metazoa > Chordata > Chondrichthyes > Rajiformes > Rajidae > Amblyraja > Amblyraja radiata. The sequence continues at coordinate 20,946,864 of NC_045981.1, read as the reverse complement.
TGGGCTAGAGCCAATCAGTGTTTTCCCCTGCTTATCTTTGTTGCTGTTGCTTCCAAATCCACAGCAGCTCTGACATTTACTGATATCCTGCAGCGAACTATCCAATTCAGGCTCCCCCTCACCTACAAGTTGTATCCCAATGAAAAACAACATGGCCTCTGGAGCAGGTAGATTCCCTGAAGTTCGCTAATATCACAGAGGGGAACTCAGTCCAAATTCACAACCTGATCTTCAACAACTGAACAAAGGAGGATTAACCAGGGAACCTTAAATATGCCATAAACAGGACCATCTGTAAGAAATGAAACAACTCTGACTGTGTTAATTACAGAGTGGTGTCCCTACTGTCCAGGTCCATCCACAACCTGCTTAATTGTAATCACGTAGTCTTTCTGTTGACATGATAGGATGCAAAAAAGCGCTTTTCACTGAACCTGGGTACATATGACAATAATACACTAAATAACAGCCACCTCCCTTTCATTGAAAAGTTATTCCCCGAATCCTATGTGCAGACCTTCTCCAACTAGAGGCATAGTGGACATGACGTGCGCCACATAACTGCAAGAGAAATGCAAGGAGCAGGGTCTTCTCTCATACACCGCACTGGACTTCACAAATGAGGCTAGCTCTGATAGACCTCGGTTGGCATAGTCTGATTAGCTGCTCACGGTATTCTTGATATTCTTCTATCAAGACTCCCCCCCCCCCCCCCAATCTTTGGCGCTCCAGGGAAAACCATACAAAGCTGTCCACCCTCCCCCAGTTATTAATAGCCTCTAATCCAGATCTTATTTTGGTAAACCTCCTCTGCACTCTTTCCAAAGCCTCCACATCTTTCCAATAATGGCAACCAGAACAGCATGCAATACCCCAAAGAACTGCACACAACAATTCAAATGAATTGGCAAGAAATATCCTTCAGCAAAGGGAGCACCTAATTAAAACCAGGTGATGCATCAGATTTTGAAACACGTTCCATGGATCGACTTAAAATATACTCAGAATTGTTGTTCTATTGTAAACTACACTAGGGGTCCTAGTCAGAGTTAACACTGGTTTGAGAAATGTTTGTACAATCCCCCCCCCCCCCCACCCCCTCACCCATATTTTCATCAAAACCGCTATCCAATGATTAACAAAGTTAGCGTGCCAAAATGCACAAAATGTAAATTGAGTTTTCCCACAAAGAATGATTGGAGCTTCAAATCGAGCAAGTACGGTGCACACTGCTAAATTCTCTCACACATTCCCAAGGATTAATTATGTTATCACTGGCACATGCTGCGCCAAATTGGAATAAACAGAGTTTCTTATTGCCCAAGTTAGAGAGGAAAGAAACACTAACACATCTCCCACGAGGTTGTTGGTCACAGGCCCTGCGGGTATCAAGCAGAGATCATTGCTGACACGATAAGCCTCTCAAAGGCCCAGTGCTTAATTGGGTTAGTTTAGAGATACAGCTAGAAATAGGACCTTCATACCACTGAGTCCGCGCTGACCAACAATCACCCATACATTAGTTCTATCCTACAATTTACAGAAGCCAATCAACCTACAATCCAGTACGTCTTTGGCATGTGGGAGGAAACTGGAGCACCCGGAGAAAACCCACGCAGTCACAGGGAGCACATGCAAACTCCATACAGTCAGCACCCGCAGTCAGGATTGAACCACGGTCTCGGGCGCTGTAAGACAACAACTCTACCGCTGCGCCAAGTTCTGCACAATCCCACCTCAGACTTCTGCAAGTAACCCCTTCAACTGACTCCTGGCTCAGGGACGTCGCTGGCCTGGCCCCAATCCTACACCCAGGAATCCAGACCCCGACTCCCCATCCCACACCCTCGCCCAGCTCTAACAAGCCCATCCCAAGACTCAGACACCAGCCAAAGAAGACCCTACAGCCCCACCCTGAGGGCCAGCCGCTTGCAAACACATTCAATGTTTTTTGCATATTTCTCTGAGAAACCAAACCCAGGCACAATGACATTACATTTCTGTGAAGCCCATTTACAATCAGACGACATCTTCAGCTGCTTCACCAGTGACCTTCCTTCCATCTCGAGGTCAGAAGTGGAGAGCGTGCAAATGAGCACACAACATTCAGTTACATTGATGATCCCTCAGCAATTGAGATAGTGCCTCGCCCATCAACATTCGCACGTGGGCTGATGAGTGGCAAGTAGCAATTTGATGATGACACTGGATACAGGCAAAAACCATCTCCAACAGGGGTTTACAGGGTTTCCTTTATTGTCATTCAGACCGAAATTTCGTGCCTGCAGTCATACATACATACAATACAATAAAAAAACAACAATAAACACATATTAACATCCACCACAGTGAGTCCACATAGCACCTTCTCACTGTGATGGAGGCAAAAGTCTTAGGGCTGCAGTCTCTTCCCTCCTCTTCTCTCTCTGCGCTGAGGCGATCCCCCACCGGGCGATGTAACAAACAGTCCCGCGGCTCAAACACCGCGGCCCCGGGGTGGTCGAAGCTGCCGTCCACCAGTCCTGCTGACACAGCCGCTGGCCCGCGGCCGAACCCCGGACTAAGGTCACCGCCGCCAGAACGCCATCCCAGCCACCGGAGCACCGTTCCAGCCCCGAGCCGGATCGCCCTCATGTGAGTGCCGTTACTGTCTCAGACTCGCGCCAGGCCGCCCCGACATGGGCGCCGCTCCTCCCTCGGGTTGGGCCGGGCAGCCCCGACATGGGCACCGCTCCTCCCTCGGGCCGGGCAGCCCCGACATGGGCGCCGCTCCTCCCTCGGGCCGGGCAGCCCCGACATGGGCGCCGCTCCTCCCTCGGGCTGGGCCGTCCAAACATGGGCGCCGCTCCTCCCTCGGGCTGGGAGCGCCGCACCTCCCCGAGCTCGGCCACTCCGACGGGAGCACCGTTCCTTCCTCGGACCAGGCCGCCCCCCAGGAGCGTCACAGCCCCTCACGGAAGCCCTGTTCCAGCCCCGAGCCGGGCCGTCCTCACGAGAGCGAGCCCAGGGTGAGTCCTGGCGGGCTCTGCCTCCTGAGCCTCGAGGTCGCCAGCTCCGCCATTAGGCCTCAGCGCAGACGGAGGCAGAGAAGGGGAATACGACAAAAAAGTTGCATTCCCCCGCAGGGAGAGACAGCACGCCCCGTTTCAACCCCCCCCCCCCCCCCCCCCAAAACACAAACTAAAAAAACAAAAACTGGACTAGCCAAAACGAAATAAACAACACAAAAAAAGCAAAAACAAACGGACTGCAGGTGAGCCGCTGCTGCCAGGGCAGCACCGCCACTTCCGGAACAGCACAGCACAGCACAGCAATTTAACCACCTACCCATGACATTCAATGTCAGAGTGCCCCACCATCAAGATGCTGTGAGTTACTCACTATTGACCAGATAACTCAACTGTGCCGGTCTTGAATACAATAGCTCCAGATCAAGTCACGAGGCCTGGTGTCCCAAAGCCTGTTTCCTTACGTCCTGAGCCTATGTCAGGTTCTATATAAGGATTGTGATGGAAAACTCTTCACTTGGCAGGATTAAGTGTAGCTCTGACTCTCAGGAACTTCAATACCATACAGAATGAGGAAGCCCACTTGATTAGCAACCCATCCACCAGCCCAAACATTCATCCCCCCCCCCCCCCCCCAACCACAGACACACAGTACGTGCAGTGTGTATAATGTACAAAATCTACTGCTACCCCATAACTTGCAGTCCAACAAAGCTCCTAAACCTTTGACCATGAAGTACCAGCTCAGGGAATGATACAAATACCATCACCTGCAGGTTCCATTCCAAGTTCTAAATTAGAAATATATTGCTGGTTCTTCATCACCATTGGGTCCAAATAGAATCATAGTATCATGAGCAAGAGGAACAGGTCCTCCAGCCCAACTCATCCGTGCCAACCAAGATGACCATCTAGCTGGACCCACTTGCCTGCAATCGGCCCATATCCTTCAAAACCTTTCCCATCCATGTACCTGTTCAAGAGTCTTTCAAATGTTGTTATTGTACCTGCCTCAATTATTTCCTCTGGCAGCTCATTCTGTATATCCACCACCCTCTGAGTGAAAGAAAATTGCCCCTCAGTTTCCTATAAAATGTTTCCCCTCTCACTTTAAACCTGTTCCCTGGCTTTTGATTTCTGAAGAAGGGTTTCGGCCCGAAATGTCGCCTATTTCCTTCGCTCCATAGATGCTGCTGCACCCGCTGAGTTTCCCCAGCAATTTTGTGTACCTTTTGATTTCCTTGCCCTGGATAAAAACCTCTGTGCATTCACCCTATCAATTCCCCTCATGATTTTATACACTTCTATAAGATCACCCCATAGTCTCCTGTGCTAAGGAATAAAGACTTAGTTTGCCCAGTCTCTCCCTATAGCTCAAGCCCTCAAGTTCTGGCAACATCCTCATAAATCTTCTCTTCATTTTTTCCAGGAACTGTCCTCCCAATAGACTTGTGGAACACCTTCACCAGAAGAACAGCACTAGCCGAGGTGGCTGCTCATCAAACCCTTCTCAAGGAGAGTTAGGGATGGCCAAAACATGTTGGCATTGACATCGTCAGCCACATTCCAGAAGAGGGGAATTAAAACAATGAGGCACATGGCAATGCCTGGGCAGATGACCAAAATCTGATCCCAAAACAATGGGGTGCTTGGGAAAATTGGGCCTTGTGTGATTTACATCAAACACACTTAGTCAGACACTATTGATTCTAATCTTAATTAAGCAATTTCACCCAATAAGATAGTGAATTCCAAGTACTCTTGAGAATCAATAGTGAGTCCAGCCCAACACTGCTCTGCTGTTGGGATTCTGCAAGAAGCATTCGTGAAATGGGCAATTAACCAAAACACTGACAGGTGGATCCTGCCATTGAGATACAAGGGTTGGTGCTGCCCAGTGTTACAGCCAAATCCAAAAAGCTTCAACCAACTCAGAGAAACAAATGACCAGAAATCATCAAATGTCGGTGGAAAGTTGCTGTGTTGGCCGTCCCTCTACCAACATCATGAATCATTGTCTTCTAAAAATATTTTGTCGTGAAGCCCTCGAAGCCTAAAAGTTGGAAATGAGTTACAGAAAAGTGCAATTACTATTTTCTTTATCTATTGAGTTTTGGTTCGAACAACGCAGTGCCAAAGGCCAAAACAAACAATGTGATGCCAAGAAAGTCAAAGGAATGCAAAGTGAACTGGCGCTCCCAACACGAGGGCTTCCAAGGTCCCGGAGACAATGGAGAACAGCGAGCTGGCTGAAGTACGCCAGCAACTAGAAACATAGAAACATAGAAAATAGGTGCAGGAGTAGGCCATTCGGCCCTTCGAGCCTGCACCGCCATTCAATATGATCATGGCTGATCATCCAACTCAGTATCCCATCCCTGCCTTCTCTCCATACCCCTTGATCCCTTTAGCCACAAGGGCCACATCTAACTCCCTCTTAAATATAGCCAATGAACTGGCCTCAACTACCTTCTGCGGCAGAGAATTCCACAGATTCACCACTCTCTGTGTGAAAAATGTTTTCCTCATCTCGGTCCTAAAAGATTTCCCCCTTATCCTTAAACTGTGACCCCTTGTTCTGGACTTTCCCAACATCGGAACAATCTTCCTGCATCTAGCCTGTCCAACCCCCTAAGAATTTTGTAAGTTTCTATAAGATCCCCCCTCAATCTTCTAAATTCTAGCGAGTACAAGCCGAGTCTATCCAGTCTTGCACTGTGTTGTGCTTTTCATGTTCCAAAATGCTTTACAGGGCCACAAGTGGCCACAGATAATAAAAGACCATGCACGGATATTGGGGATAGATGACCAACAGCTCAGAGAAGTATTGTAGAGCAGCAATGACCGGTAGAGTTATCAGGGCTTCTGAAGGGCATTCCTAAATTTACAGTTTTAGTCTAGTTTACTGTCATATGCACAAGTATGCTGAGGTATAGGTGCTATGTAAATCCTGCTTGCAGCAGCTGCACAGGCCCACAGACTCAGACAACACAAGAAAACATAATTTATGCATACACTTTACAAAACAGTGAAAAAGAAAAAGACTGCACACCAAGGAGACATTAGTGAAAAAACAGAATTAGTTAACAAGTCCATGGTACACCATAATCCAAGTGTTCCCCCAACCGGAAGCAATGGATGAACAGCAAGAACCATTCCCAGGTGAAGGCCAAGACTGTGGCATACAAATCTAATAATCCCAAACGGTACAAGAAAGCCAACCGAAATGCCAAGAGACAATACATGGACAAACCCGAGTCCCAGTATAACCACTCAAACACCCGTCGACTATGGGAAGGCCCGAATACCATAACAGGCTACAAAGTAAAGGCAGGCCACATCACTGACGATAGGGCGGCCCTCCCTGACATTCTGGGTAAGTCTCATTTGCCTGCATTTAGCCCATATTCTTCCATTGTGCAGTTGCTCACACAACCAACCCCAGGCTACAGTCTTCACTACAAATACGGCAGGCAAGCAGTTTATGGATGCCCAGCACAAGCATACAGTTGCACCACCATAGATCTGGTGCTTGTACTTTAAGCACAAGATTCACTGATGGGCATCTGAAAAGTAGTCAGGGGCAGGCAATTTGGCTACAATTGCACTCATCCTTCAACTCAAAATAATCCATTGTGGCATTGCCTCCTTCTCACAAACACCTGGTGTGGTGAAGGGCTGCTTGTTAAACCCCAGCCTGGGTGGATAACACCCACAGCACCAGTGACTAAAAGGATAAAATCACTCCACAGACCAAAGTCCAGTACCAGGCCAGAGGGAGTGAGCAAGTACATGTCCAGTTGGGATCTTTACATCGGTGAGACTGAACGCGGACGGCGACCGTTTTGCTAAAAACTTGCGCTCGGTTTACCAAGGCCTACTGGATCTCCTGGTTGCTAACTCTTTTAACTCAACTTCCCATCCCCACACTGACTCCAGCAGCGTGTATTTTGTTTTGTAAACCAGCACCTGTCGTTCCTTGTTCCCCATACTGACCTTTCTGTCTTGGGCCTTCTCCATAACCAGAGAGAGGCCACATGCAAACTAGAGGAACAGCACCTCATATTCTCATATGCACCATCTCTCCTCTCCCCCACCATTCCTTTCTCTGGCTTCACAATTCACAATTCACTTATATCCATATCTCCCATCTTTTGTCTTTTCATCTCTGGCCTTTGTCCAACATCTGCCTATCAACAACCTCCTTCACCTGTATCTATTATCAATAGCCAAGCATTGTACTGTCACACACATGCGCGCACACACACACACACACGTTAAAGGGTCCGCATCAATGCAGGTTGCTTTAGCTCGAGAGGTCAGGTGCCCTGCCTTTGTCAAGAAAGGGTACAACGTTTATTATAAAGCAGAAGTTGGAATTGTGTAAAACAAACCCAATGACAACTGGAGACCAGATCAGTCACATTGCAGGGAGCACCACACCTTCTCCCTTGGCCATGACACGTGCCAGTCAATTGATTTTCAGACCTAACAAATCAAATACTAAATTGGACAGTACTTTCTCTGGGGCAAAGGATTTAGGGCCAAGTGCAAGGGTCAATGATTTGAGACAGAGATGTCTCTTTGCGAAGACAGCCGGTATAGATGCTCTCGATCACCAATTTAAATTGGATCCGGCGATTAAAGCGTGTAGGGACATGACATGCGAATCGGACTATCTGAACAAACCGGATAAATATAAACTCACTGGATTTGCCCAGAGGCACCTTTCTACGTTGCAACTGCAACAGCCGTGAGCCACAGCAGCCCAAGTGTTCACTGTTCAACTTAACAAGTACTCAGTGTACATTCTCCCCCAGCTCAACCACATGAGCTTTAGAGTGGCCTCTTCTCCACATCAGGCAGTGCCTTGGGAGCTAGAAGCCGACTTGCTTCCACCCTGGTTTAGGCCGGCGATTGGAGGCGTTTGATGAGACGGATTTTGGAGCTGGCTGCATGAGTTGGGGTTTGGGAAGGGGTGGGAGGTGACGATGGGACCGGCTGACCGGAACTTCTTGGCTCCCTCTTGTAGACAGGGGTCCTTTTGATCACTCATCACAGGGTTCTGCTAAAGGGCACAAATCATCAACTCTGTTCCACTCCCAATGCATGTTGACAAGTGATTTTGACATTTTGTGCCTTTGGTTTTAATTTGCAATTTCTGCAGTGTTTCACTTCAGTAGCAATGTCCCTCTGCCAGGTTGTGAACGTAGGATTACTGGACACCATCGCAAAGTGGCCAAAGCAAAAATCAGACTCGTGGTCTCAAGAACAAAGCTAAAAAGAGATTCATGGTCTCAGATGACCAAAATTATAGTGGTCACTGCAGTTCCATACCATCTATTGGACTGTAAAGAATGGACAAATGTGCCCAAATTGTGAAAAAGGTTTGACGTCTCTGTCATCAAACACTTCTGAGGAAGGCTGACAGTTTATCTTTCATACAAAACCAACCAATGTATATCATGTGGCAGCTTGTGAAATAATGGAAGACAAATGAAGGTAGAGAGAGGGAGGACTTGCACACGGAGATGTCAGTATGATGAGGTGCTGGAGTGGGGTTTTCCAGCGTGATACATCAATGCTCTCAGCCACAGGAAGCCTACTGTGGCTTCACTGTAACTAGCAATCCATTGTTCATTCTACTCGGGCAGCGCCAAAGCGATTCTGGGTCACCAGACGAGCCTTGTCGAACTAAATGCCTCAGTCGTTTGATCAGAATACCACAAAGGAAGCATTGCAAAACTTTCAAAGAAAACTGTTGATCAAGCTCTTGCTGCCAACTGAGGCATGGCTGATGTATGTGTAACAAAAAGGAATAATAAAACACCAGTATTTAACCTATTGAAACCTAAACAGCACCACTGACTGAGGGCTATCCAGATATCCAGCTACAAAAGTGACTCCAAGGCACATGGAGAGAGGACTGGCCCTATCTGCCAGCCAACCACATTGCCTCCCCTCGCTCCCCAGAGAAGGCAAAGGTAAAACCCAGCCATCAAGTTTGTACCCCAGTTCTTGCTACTCATTACTGAGTCAGTGCTTTCGTGATGAAGTGGTCGGCCGACTGTGGCAACTGTAATGAGAAGACAGTCTAACCATTCCATTAAACACAGTACGATAACACGGCTGGATGGGAACCAACATCAACTCGTGATCAGCTCAACAGTGGGAAAACATGGAGGTGTGTACACAAGTGCTAGTTTCCCATCTGCTTCCCCCCCCTCCCCCCCCCCCCAACCCCTCCCCATTATTTCCAACAATGTCCCCCGATCTCAGCTGACAGTAATCCCTGGCTACATCCAGTTACAATGTGCCTGGACTCATAGAACAATCACAGGACATAGAACAGTACAGCACAGGAGCAGGCCCTTCGGCCCACAATGTCTGTGCCAAACACGACGCCATGTCAAACTAATCTCCGCTGCCTGCATGAGATCTATAATCGCCCCATTTGCAGCATATCCATGTGCCTACCTCAAACCGTAAAGACCATTATCATATCTGCTTCCAATCCAACCCCAGGTAGTTTATTCAAGGCACCCGCCACTCTGTGTGGGGGAAACAAACCTGCCACACACATTTCCATTAAACTTTCCCTGTGACCTACTAAAGACTTTGCAAAATAACGTTTATTTCAATGATGCTGCTGGAGGAATCTTGTGGAATATAGGGTCATTATGTTAACTACGTGGATGTAAGAATGGATAAATGTAGTTAGGTGCAGGACACCCCTTAATACTAATCCCACATTAATCCCAATTTGTATTCTACACATGTTTTTTAAACTACCTCTATATTCTACCATTCACCTACACACCCAAGCAGCAATTCACAGCATTTGGCACATCTTTGGGGTGTTGGAGGAAACCCCAGCACCTGGAGCAAGCCCACGTGGTCACAGGTTGAACACGGGTCTGGTGCTGTGAGGCAGCAGCTCTACCAGCTGCACCACTGTGCTGCCCTCTCATTTTACTGGATATTAGAGAACAAATGCTCAGCTTCTCCACTCGACATTCCTTCACTCGGGAATCAACCCTTTGCTGTTCTTTGAAAACATATTCACACCTAGGTAGAGACACCAGACCTATGTCCTCAAGAGGGCCCTTTATAACTGGAGTACAATATCTTACTCTTGCACTTAAGTCCTTCCGCACCAAAAATGACAGTAAACTATTTGCCATCCTAAATGTTTTTGTTGGATTTCCAAGCAATGCTTTCCATCCCTCGCCATTTCTTCCAAAGTGGATGATCTCCGAACTTGTCACATGATATTCCATCTGCAATATCCCTTCCCTCATTCACTTTCCCTCCTCACAACCCACTCTGTATCATCAGCAAACTTTGATATACTACACTTTTCTGATCAATGAACATTACTGAGATACATTTGAAGAAGATACATTTGATACAAAAAGAACCCAGCAGTGATCCCCGTGACACCTCACTGGTTACAGACTTCCAAACCAAAAATGACCCGAGCGTGTTTCCTATCCATTAGTCAATCCTCCAAACCACACTGGTGTAGCACAAAGACCTGGTTAGTCTTAATTTTGTATAATAATTGAGTGGCATCTTATCTAAGGCCCCTTAAAGTCCAAACCCACAGCATCCACTGTCTCAGCCTTGCCCATCTGTGCTCACAACTGCACCACAGCAAGAGGATTTATCCCGGTCATAAATTGTTGTAGACCTTGGCCAATCCCATTATTAATCTCCAAGTGTTATCACACCATAACAGTGTGATAACCCTACTACTTACCCCCTGCTAACTTTTACATATAAAATGCTTCATTTTGCCTCTCCTTTTCTTCATTGGGTCACATTTGCTCCCTTCTAATCAAAAAGAACCATTGCTGAATCTGGGGAATTTTGGAAGATTACAACCACCATCGTTTTTATTGCCACCTCTTCCAATATTTTAGGATGCAGGTTATCATGACCTGACGATTTTCTGGTTTTAGTGCGATTAAATTCTCCGATAGTTATTTTTGCAACTAATATCCATTTATTTTATGTCACTTTCTGTTGAGCTGTTCTTCATTGTTCCCAAGAGAATTTTGGGGTCTACTTCCACAAGGATTGGCACAGAATATTTAACTTCACTGCAATTCCATTATTTCCCAAAACAATTGTTATTGTTTTGGGTTATATTAATTTTTGATAATAGAAACATAGAAATTTGGTGCAGGAGTAGGCCATTCGGCCCTTCGAGCCTGCACCGCCATTCAATATGATCATGGCTGATCATCCAACTCAGTATCCCGTACCTGCCTTCTCTCCATACCCTCTGATCCCCTTAGCCACAAGGGCCACATCTAACTCCCTCTTAAATATAGCCAATGAACTGGCCTCAACTACCCTCTGTGGCAGAGAGTTCCAGAGATTCACCACTCTCTGTGTGAAAAAAGTTCTTCTCATCTCGGTTTTTTTATAAAGGATTTCCCCCTTATCCTTAAGCTGTGACCCCTTGTCCTGGACTTCCCCAACATCGGGAGCAATCTTCCTGCATCTAGCCTGTCCAACCCCTTAAGAATTTTGTAAGTTTCTATAAGATCCCCTCTCAATCTCCTAAATTCTAGAGAGTATAAACCAAGTCTATCCAGTCTTTCTTCATAAGACAGCCCTGACATCCCAGGAATCAGTCTGGTGAACCTTCTCTGCACTCCCTCTATGGCAATAATGTCCTTCCTCAGATTTGGAGACCAAAACTGTACGCAATACTCCAGGTGTGGTCTCACCAAGACCCTGTACAACTGCAGTAGAACCTCCCTGCTCTTATACTCAAATCCTTTTGCTATGAAAGCTAACATACCATTCGCTTTCTTCACTGCCTGCTGCACCTGCATGCCTACTTTCAATGACTGGTGTACCATGACACCCAGGTCTCGCTGCATCTCCCCTTTTCCTAGTCGGCCACCATTTAGATAATAGTCTGCTTTCCTGTTTTTGCCACCAAAATGGATAACCTCACATTTATCCACATTATACTGCATCTGCCAAACATTTGCCCACTCACCCAGCCTATCCAAGTCACCTTGCAGTCTCCTAGCATCCTCCTCACAGCTAACACTGCCCCCCAGCTTAGTGTCATCCGCAAACTTGGAGATATTGCCTTCAATTCCCTCATCCAGATCATTAATATATATTGTAAATAGCTGGGGTCCCAGCACTGAGCCTTGCGGTAGCCCACTAGTCACTGCCTGCCATTGTGAAAAGGACCCGTTTACTCCTAATCTTTGCTTCCTGTTTGCCAGCCAGTTCTCTATCCACATCAATACTGAACCCCCAATGCCGTGTGCTTTAAGTTTGTATACTAATCTCTTATGTGGGACCTTGTCGAAAGCCTTCTGGAAGTCCAGATACACCACATCCACTGGTTCTCCCCTATCCACGCTACTAGTTACATTCTCGAAAAATTCTATAAGATTCGTCAGACATGATTTACCTTTTGTAAATCCATGCTGACTTTGTCCAATGATTTCACCACTTTCCAAATGTGCTGCTATCCCATCTTTAATAACTGACTCTAGCAGTTTCCCCACTACCGATGTTAGACTAACTGGTCTGTAATTCCCCGTTTTCTCTCTCCCTCCCTTCTTAAAAAGTGGGGTTACGTTTGCTACCCACCAATCCTCAGGAACTACTCCAGAATCTAAAGAGTTTTGAAAGATTATTACTAATGCATCCACTATTTCTGGAGCTACTTCCTTAAGTACTCTGGGATGCAGCCTATCTGGCCCTGGGGATTTATCGGCCTGTAATCCATTCAATTTACCCAACACCACTTCCCGGCTAACCTGGGTTTCACTCAATTCCTCCAACTCCTTTGACCCGCGGTCCCCTGCTATTTCCGGCAGATTATTTATGTCTTCCTTAGTGAAGACGGAACCAAAGTAGTTATTCAATTGGTCCGCCATATCCTTGTTCCCCTGAAGACATAAACCTACCGTGGATAATCTTTCCTTATCAACGGTAGGTTTCACAAGTCAGTTTTGTGTCCTGCCAGATTCCTCTCCTATTTTACTCTTCTGCCACTGTGCTTTTCCCAGACCGACTGGTCTTTTTTGGCAAAATTATAACCCTTCTCCATACGCCCCAAAGTTGTGTTAACCATTACCAAACCATTTCTGTTGGGATTTTGATTAGTGAAGGGGACATATATGTTATAAACTCAATATTATTTATTTAAACGTTAGCCGTTATGTTCTGTTGCCATATCTTTAATGTAGCTTTCCCAACTGTTCTAACCAACTCATCTCAGACCTTTGGAGTTCACTTTGATAAGATTTAAGGCACTGGCTTGTTTGGAAATAAATCACTTTCGATCTGAATATGAAATTCCATCATTTTATGATCATTCCCATGAAGTAATTAACCATTTCTTATTGCACGATACGAGCTATAAAATAACCTGCTCTCTCTTTAGTTCTTTAATAAACTGGTCTAGGAAAACATTTCTTATGAATTCAATTTGTTTAACATTTTTACCAACACCGAAGACCACATGGTTATTATATCATCCTTGAAAAAAGCACGGCAAATTTCCTGATTAGCCATCAAGCCGAACATCACATAACTGTTTGGGGTCTGTATATAATTCCCATTAGTGTTTTTGCTCCCTTAGCGTTTCTGAGATGTATCCAAACTAATTCCAGTTCTCAACTGTCTACGCCATTACCCATGCTCCCTGCAACCTTTATCCAATGTGCCCTTGCCCTGGCAACCCAAGGGAGAAAAATGCTTTTACCCATTATCATACGTGTGACGATATCTGCCCTGGGCTGATAGATGCCTAAAATGGTTACAGGTAGTTACAATAGAAGGCAACCATCGTCTTGGATCATAGCTGAAGTTAATGCCTTCACTGCCAGGATTGTCAAGCATTGGAGAATACACTAAAGCTCTACTTAAACCTCTGAAAGCTCCCTCTATTGTGTCCTTACTCCATTTTCCTAATTCAACTTTGACAGAAAATGCCAAACATGTTCAAGTAGTTGTTATTGTTAATAGCTGAAGACATTAAAAAAAAGATTAAAAAAGCACCCAGTCTTCCACACCACTATCTGGGCAAATGCTAGTCCTCACGCAGCATCAAAGTTCAACGGAATCTGTTAATAGTCAGCAGTCCAGGGTTTGTTGGGGGAGAAGTCCAAATACCAGGGTAATTTAACTGAAATTATCTCCAAAGCATGACATTACACAAAATATTTTTCAGAGGTGTTAATATTTAACTCTTGGATTATGGTAAAAAAATGTAGGTTCAATGTCGTATGCTAACATAAAAACAAGCTTGATACCACAGCGGCAAGAATCCCAATACACACTCCTGAACTGTAAACAACTCCGCACTTTGTCCCCAAGCAGATCAAAGATTGAACAGGGAGGATTCCCAGATCTGCTGCATGTTTATTGCTGGTGATCTAAAGCCACAGTAAGAACAGCAGCTAGCGCCACTGTGCTTACTCTCACCAGTGAATGTGCTGACGGTACACAACAAGGGCCATTGGTTAGTTGTGAAGGGCAGCGAGTCATACTCAAATAGCAGCTTGTGAAGAGATGTCTTTAGGGAAAAGGAATGGCAAGAGAATTATTTTCACACTTATGACAACATTCAATAACAATCACCGTAACATAGGAACAGGAGCAGGCCACTCAGCCCCTCTAGCCTATCCCACCGTTCAATATGATCATGGATGATTTATCCCTGGCCTCAACCTCTCCCCAAAGCCCTGAATCCCCCAATCTTTCAAAAACCTTCCTACCTCCCACTTTAAATACTTCTACAGAGCTGATCTGCACAGTCCTCTGGGGTAGAGAATTCCAGAGATTTCTACATACCTTGGCTTTAAGTAACCAGCCCCTTATCCTAAAATTGTGATCCCTCATTCACCATTCTCCCTCCAGCGACATCATCTCAACATCCACCCTGTCACACCCCCTTAGGAGCTTGTATGTTTCAATAAGATCACCCCTCATTCTTCCAAACCTCCAGGGAATACAGCCACAGCCCGTTTAGCCTCTTTTGAAAGGACAAGAATTCTCAGGAATTAACCGGGTGAATCTCCTTTGGACTGCTCCCGTGATTCTACATCCTTTTTTAGGCAAAGACACCAAGCTGCGAGTAGAATTCCAGGTGTGGCCTCGTCAACAGCCAGTACAACTGTTGGAAACCTTCCCCATTTCAAACCCCGCAACCCATTCACAATAAAGGCCCCAACTGCTCGGTGCACCTGCCTGCTAACAGTGAATCGTGCATAGAACAGCTAAATCTCCCCGAACATTACTTAATTGTAGTTTCTTTCCGTTTAGATAATAATCCGCCATTCGATCTCCACTTACTGAAGTGAACGACCTCACATTTTCCCAGGTTAAACTGCATTTGCCTCGTGTTTGCCCACGCACTCAATCAATACCCTGTCACAGAAGAATCACAATGTCTTCATCACAACCTGCTCTTCCACCAGTTTTCCTGTCATCAGCAAACATAGACACCTTGAACTCTGTCCCCTCCTCCAGTTATTACATGGGCCAAGAACCAATCACAAAACAACTTTGGACAAAAATCAACACTGGCAGACAAAGCTTGATTCAAAGGGGCCATTTGCAAGAAACGCTCAAAGGTTGAGTGAGACTGAGTTTAGAAAGGGAATACAAGAGCTTCCAATCCACGAGATAGAATGAAAAAGGTGAATATCTGGCCAAAACAAGACGAGTAACAGGATTTCAGAGGGAAGCAGGCCCAGAGGAGATCTTCACATAGGGAGAGGAATTGAAAATGTCCAAGAATGCCCATATCCTAAACCTGTGTCCTAAACTTTCTGCAGACTAGGACAAATGCAGCAGTTCAGGAGGAGCTGCAGTTTAGTGAGTACAAGAAAAATCAAGTTGCACAAGTCATGTCCAAAGACATTGAAATGTTTATTATAATAATCACTTAGAACATAAGACACCTAGTTCATATGAAAAAACCCATCAGGTTTACGAGGCATTGTTTAATGAAGAGAGCATTCTCCTCCTCTCCCGGTGGCTCAGCACTTCTGCTCCCAGTCCCAATCTGACCTTTCTGTCCTGGGCCTCCTCCATTTTCAGAGTGAGGCCCTGCGCAAATTGGAGGAACAGCACCTCAAATTTCACTTGGGTAGATTACACCCCTGCGGTATGAACATTGACTTCTCCAACTTCAGATAGCCCTTGCTTTCTCTCTCCATCCCCTTCCCAGTTCTCACACTAGTCTTACTGTCTCCGACTACATTCTATATTTGTCCCGCCCCCTCCCCTGACATCAGTCTGAAGAAGGGTCTCGACCCGAAACGTCGCCCGTTCCTTCTCTCCAGAGATGCTGCCTCACCCGCTGAGTTACTCCAGTATTTTGTGTCGACATTCTCCCCCTCTTGGCTCACTCAGTAAATGCAAGGTCCAAGGCCACAGATCTGGGAGGTCCCAGGTTAAACCCTGCCACCAGTGCTTGAATACATAAACTGGAGATTAACAACTAAGAATAGCACCTGTAGCCTTGTCCCTGATGCGTAAGGAGCCAGACTCACAGGCTTGAGCAGAGCAATAGATGATCAGTCACCTATCCACTAGCTCAACACAAGTGTGTGAACCAAAGTTCTCATCTAACATATAGTCTCTTTCAGAGTCCATGCTACAAAATATCAGCATGACAGGGTAATCAATCCAAGTTGCAGATTTAAAACCTTTGTTGATTTAAAAATCAGCAGCATTAGTACTAAAATTAAAAAGGTGCAACATTTTGTCAGGCTAACCTATTGAATGCAAGCAGCCTTAGACTTTTCAAAACACATCATCCTGATCAAACATAATCTCATCCACATCATACCATCAGCAAAGATCAAAGGGACAAAACAGGGGAGAGCAATCTAGGTTAGGGCAGCATAGTGGTGCAGCAATTGAGTTGCTGCCTTACAGCACCAGGGACCCAGGCTCGATCCTGACTTGCTGTTTGCAAGGAGTTTGTACGTTCTCCCTGTGACTGCATGCGTTTTCTCCGGGTGCTCCAGTTTTATCTCACATTCCAAAGACATGCAGGTTTGCAGGTTAGAAACATAGAAAATAGGTGCAGGAGTAGGCCATTCGGCCCTTCGAGCCTGCACCGTCATTTGATATGACCATGGCTGATCATCCAACTCAGTATCCCATCCCTGCTTTCTCTCCATACCCCCTGATCCCTTTAGCCACAAGGGCCAAATCTAACTCCCTCTTAAATATAGCCAATGAACTGGCCTCAATTGTTAATTGATTAATTGACTTCTGTAAATCGTCCCTGGTGTGTAGGATAGATCTAGTGTGCAGGGTGATTGCTGGTTGGCGCAGACTCAGCGTGCCGAAAGATTTATTTCCTCGCTATAACTAAAAGCAATCTCAAGGGCAAAGATAGTTCCACTTCACCGACACACTGTCAGAGACATCTAAAACACTGACAATATTAGCACAGAATCACATAAGGCGTTTAGTTCCTATGGTAGGAACCATAGCTCTTCAAAATAAGTTTGCCCCATTTTACTCAAACTTTGTTTTCCTTTCGAATGTTTACTCAATTCCTCTTCAGATGCAGATCACATAATACCTTTCACACCCTTTTTGGGTCACAACTTGCATAAAATTGACTCATTTGACCTCTCATTTAACAGCTGCACTCCAGTCCTCAATACTCTTCTATTAGAAACATTTTCTTACAATCAAAGCCCTGAATATTCATTAAACTCTTTCTTCTCTATTACAAACACATCCTCTCTGGACCCCACCCCCAATATAATTACATATCCCCAACCACATAATAACTACCCTAGTAACTCGCTGCCGCATGCTGTCAAAGGATGATATGCATACCACAACGTGATACTAAAATTGGACACTGCACTAATTCCTAACCAGCGATTTAGCAATGAGTTGTTGCGCAGCGGGGACTGTAACATCGCAGGCCCAAGAGCTTCAGCGGCGGCGCAGCGGGGACTGTAACATCGCAGGCCCAAGAGCTTCAGCGGCGGCGCAGCGGGGACTGTAACATCGCAGACCCCCTTGCCGGGGTTCACAGGAGAAGAGCTCCGACCGCTGGCCTGAGGCCTACAGCGTCTTGGAGCCTCGTTCTGTGGGGCTTCTGATAGCAGGCGTGGAGCGGACTTTACTTACCATCGTGGAGCGGGCGATCCCTCGCTGGGGGTCGCCGAAGAAGAGCTCCGACCCCCAGCCTGCGGCCTACAGCATCTGGAAGCCTCGGTCTCCGGTAAGGAGGCGGCCGATTGGGAGCTCCGGGCACGCGGGGTGTGCTCGACCTGTCCCGACGTCGGCGGTCCGACCATCCCAACCAGAGGGCTTGAACATCAGGCCGTCCGTAGCGGCAACTACGGCGGGTCAGGGCCCCGATCACAGGTGAACAAGGGAGGTGGAGAAGGAGGACTGTCTGAACTGTAATGTCTTCCACCACAGTGAAGAATGTGGTGGTGGATGTCTGTGTTGAATTATGTTGTGTATTGTGTCCTCTTTTAATTGTAACGCTGCATGGTAAATTACATTTCACTGCATCTTATGGTGCATGTGACAAATAAGTTTGAACTTGAACTTGATCTTCTCTGCTATTATTTGCCTCAAAACCCAAGCTCCTATGTGTTGCAACAGCATCATCAACCTGTCCTCCCATCATCAAGGGGCGGTAAACCAATTGCCAGGTCTCTTTTTCCATTGCCTCTTCAAAATAAATGTAGAGAAAGATGTCACCCAATCGATGTTATTGCGGTAACTGGATTCCAATCACCATACCTGCTTTAATAGGTGCAAAAATCAATGTGATGGAAGAACTCGAGGATCAGGCAGCATCTGCGGAGGGAATGGACAGATTACATATCATCCATTTAGTGACCTTTCTTCAGACTTATGGACTAGTGGGGAGAAAGCTAGAAAAGAGAAGCAGGGGTGGAGCATAGCCCAGCAAATGGCAGGTGGATACAGATGAGGGGGATTACTGGGTGGAGATCATGACGAAGGCCAGAGGTGAAACGGAGACAAAAGGGTGTCAGATAAAAGAAAGAAGAGGATAATGAGATCGATAGCCGGAGGGAAGTGTCTGGGTGGAAGGGGACTGAGGTGAGGGAAAGAGGGCAATAAAAGGTAAATGGAGAAAGGATGCAACCTAATGGAATACAAATTGCCATCCCTCTGGTTTGCACGTGGCCTCACTCTGACAGAGGAGGACTCCAAAGGCAGAAAGGTCAGTATAGGGAATGAGGAGGGCAGTTAAAATGGCAGGCTACTGGGAGCCTTAATGAATGTTCAGCAAAACTGTGGCCTAGTCTTGTTGATGCAGAGGCAGCCACATGGGAGCACCGAATGTAATAAACAAGGTTTGAATAGTGAACCTCTCACCAGGAATGGCAGGAGAGGAGTAGGGACAGGGGTTACAAAAGTGCCTGGGAGAGGGGTTTGGAGCCGAGGAATAAGCGAACCAAGGAGTTGGAGAGGGAATGGTCCCTGTTAAAAGCGGAAAGGAATGGGGACGAGAAGGTGCGACTGGTGGTGGGATGACGCCAAAGATGGCAGAAATGTCAGGGGATGTTTCGGATGTGAAGATTGGTGGAGTGAAAGGCGAGTGAAGCAGGAGAATGCTATCCTTCTCTCTCTAGATGGAGGGAGAGCAAGAGAACTACAGGAAACAGGAGAAATCGGTGGAGCAAGTGGAGCCTTTCATTGGAGAAAAAGGCCGTCTCAGATACCCTCTTTACCATCCAGCCTCTGTAGCCAACACATCATTCGCCAATATTTCTGCCACCTCCAACATGACTCTACTACCAGTCACATCCGAAAGAGATGCAACACCTGTTCCTATACCACCTCGCTCACTTCCATCCAGGGACCACCAACTTTCCAAGTGAGACAGAAGTTCACCTGCAAGTCTTCCAGCCTTGTCCATTGCATAGAGTGCAAATTCTGTACTCTGTTCAATGATGGAATAACCTGCCAGAACTCCAGTTGCAGGTACATTGCATCTTCTGAAGGGAAATATTATAAGAACACAGAGACACAATACAATCCTGTGCACAGCAGGACATACAGAATGGGCTGCACAAAGACATCAACGCTGGAACATGGGCTTCTCAAGTGTCTTGGTCAATGCTTATCCCGCATTTAACATCATTAACATTACTTGGTCATTCCCTTAGAAGTCGCATTTCTTTCCATAGAACAGCCAGCACTGACACTGCAGCCATTTTAAGCCAATACTGTGGATTCTTAATTAAAAACCACATGAGCTGCACCAATAAAAGAACAGCACTATTGCACCACAGTTCCTGTTTTCAGTGAACTAGCTGCTTAAAGCTGTTAACTTTTAACGGTCTTGGTTACCAATCTGTACAGAAGCTCTCAGTGAGCTTGCAACAGTGATGTAGCCCAGGAAATAAACAGTAAATCTCATTGCTGGATGCCCAAATGTTTCAATCAGAAGTTCCTCTTTAATTTTCTGATAAAGAATAGTTTAAGGCTAAAACACATGTCCAGCCATAGATTATACAGACATAAATATAAATAGGTTCGTTAGTAAGTTGGCATAAGACACCAATATGACAGACATGCCTACGGTGAGGCTGCCAGAGAATACAACAGGATGTCGATCGGTTAGATATATGTGGAGCAATGGCAGATGGCATTTAATACAAACAAGTGTGAGGTGCTGCACTTTGAGAGGCTGAATGCAATGGGAGAGTATACAGTTAATGGCAAGGCCCTTTACAGCACTGATGTTCAGAGGGATCTCAGCGACCAGGTTCTTAAGCACCCTGAAAGTGGCTACACAAGTAAATAGACTCAAGGCGGCGTTTGGTTTGCTTGCCTTTATGGGTCGAGACATTGAGTATAACAGTCAGGAAGTCATATTGCGGCTTCATAACATTTTGGTCAGACCATATTTAGGATCTTGTGTGCAGTTCTGGTCGCTCTATTGCAGCAAGGTGGTTGAAGCTTTGCAAAAGGTTCAGACGAGGTTTACCAGAATGGTGCCTGGATTAGAAGGCATTAGCTATTAAGCTGGAAAGAGTGCAGGAACGATTTAGGAGGATGTTGTCAAGACTCAAGGGACTGAGTTACAGGGAGAGATTGGAAAGTCTGGGACTTTATTTCTTGAAGCATAGGAGACTGAGGGATGATCATATACAAGTGTATGACATTATGAAGGGCATAGATAACGCAAATGCACACAGTCCTTTTTCCAGGACTGGGGAATCAAGAACTAGGGAGCTTAGATTTAAGGTGAGAGGGCCCGAGGGGCAACTTTTTCCACTTAAAGGGTGTTACGTATACAGAACAACCTGTCAGATGTAGATGATGCAGGTATAACAACAGTTAAAAAGACATTTGGACAGTACATGATAAGGAAAGCTTTAAAGGCTACGGGACTAACACAGGTAAATGGGACTACCTTAGATTGGCTTCTTGATCAGCATGATGAGTTGGGCTAAAGAGTCTGTTTCCATATTGTTTGACTTTGTGACTAAGTTCAGAATTTCCATGCAAGTGTATGGGAACATAACGCTCCAAACTTGTTGTTAGCTGCTTATCACCAGTTTCCCAAATGTGCCCGATGCTGGTTTCACACTTACACTGGAAATTGTAGTTTTATAGAACTTTGGTTAGGCCACAATTGCAGTATTGTGTCATTTTGATCACCCTGTAACAGAAAGTATGTGGAGGCTTTGGAGAGAATGCAGAAGTGGTTTACCAGAATGCGGCCAGGAATTGAGAGTATTATCTGTGGGATTAAATTGGACAAACTTGAATTGCATTTTCTGCAGTGTTGGAGGTTGAAATAAATTCAGAATATAATAAAATGAGAGGTATAGATAGTGTCGAAATGTCAAAGCGTAGAAGGCATAACTTTAAGATCAGAGCGGGAAAAGGATGTGCAAGGCAAATTTAAAAACAGTATGAGGGGGTGCCTAGAACACTCGGACAGGAGTGGTGATGGAAGCAAATACGATAGCTGTGTTGCAGAGGCTTTTAGATAGACATGTGACTATGCGGAGAATGGAGGGATACGGATCAAATGCAGGCAGAGATGGGCTTATTTTGGCATCACATTCAGCACAGACATCGTGGGCAGAAGAGCCTGCTCCAATGCTGTACTGTTCTAAGAGTTTGCAAAAAAACTTGAACCTGGTTAGCCCCGGTACAGCGAGTTCTGCCCCAGTAACTTCAAAGCAAGTTGGGGATCAGCGCAATGGTGGGAGTTTGGGATTGTTTTTGTCATCTCAGTTTAATCAGCAGTGTGGTACAGCTAATGGAGCAGCTGCCTCGCAGCACTGGGGAATTGGGTTCAATTCCAACTACAAGTGCACTCTGTGAGGGGTTTGCACTTTCTATCTGTGACCATCTGGTCTTCCCCGGGTGTTCCAGTTTCCTCAACATACCTATGACGTGTGGGATGGTACGTTAGTTGGCCATGATAAATTGCCCCATCTGTGGTAAAATCTAGGAGAGTATATAGGATTGCAAGGAGAATAAAATGGGATTAATGTAGAATTATTGTAAATGGGTCTGTTGAAGGTCAGTGCAGACTCGATGGGCCCACAGAGGCTCACTAATGTGCTGCATCTCTCTATGATCCTGATCAAAGTGTTTCATGTTATTATTTTATAAACATAGATTGACTAATTGTGAAACAGTTATAAATGTTTGAATGTTTGTGAACATTTGGCAGCCAACCATCACACAATACATTGGCAGGGATGCCCGCAGTCTCTTGCAGTGATTTGCCAGCTGAAAGCTGCTGCAATGGAATCACTGCCGAGGCTGGAGCTGGTACCTTTCAGCAAACTGGTGCTTGGAGTAGTACACAAATTATTTAAACCTTCTTGTGTGGGTCAGGTTCAAGCAATGTTGGCTCACGCCACTGACCACAAACTCTAAGCCCTCATTTTATTCTCTAGAATTGCATGTACGCGGTGATTAAAATGGTCAGGATGGTCCAACACCAGTCCCAACTTTGAGATTGAAGAGTCAATGTCGTAATCAGGATATTTAGCACTTAGTCTTGTGTGTTCAATATCCCAGCAGTCGTTAGCTGTACACGCGAAGAACTATGAACAGGATTTTAATCGTGAATTATAGCCTCTGATCAACATTTCATTATGTTGTGTGGGATTTTTATACAGCAATCAGAATATGGCCATCTTGACTATTTAGCTATATTCAACGGAATAGCTACATGGAGCCGACACTCCCGATTAGACTGCTCATGCACCAGTTTACCGTCTGTCAATGATCCTTAATCCCAATTTTACTAAAACCTTCAAACCATACGATCGCTCAACAAAAAGATTGGCCTTGCACACCTGCTTGTACAGCAGACGTGAAACAATGGCAATAGTTTCACCTCCTGCCACAATTTTCTGGGGACAACCACCTTCTGTAGAAATCAAACCAGCATTCCTTGTAATCTGAAAACTGAATTTCCAGAATTACAAATTACCAGTGTCTTCCCACATGAAGGAGGATGTAGGCAGTACAAGACAAAATACTTTTCTTGCTTAAGAAAGGCAAGATCGAGTTACCTGGTATGTTACTCAACTGCATTTAAATCAGATATTATATTACAGCCTGTACATATACTTCTGGTAGTTACTTTCTGCCGTTGAATATGGAGAAGTCAGACATAATTTGTAATTTTTAGTGATGGAACAATTAGC
This sequence comes from Amblyraja radiata, assembly GCF_010909765.2. Taxonomy (NCBI): domain Eukaryota; kingdom Metazoa; phylum Chordata; class Chondrichthyes; order Rajiformes; family Rajidae; genus Amblyraja; species Amblyraja radiata. The sequence goes on along the minus strand of NC_045981.1, from coordinate 20,923,157 downwards.
AAGTTTGTACACCAGCTGGATATAGTCCACAATATAGCAAGTGTGCTATTTTGGTAGGAATAAGAGCTTTATGATGAAACTTGATCTATTGTAAGCAAAACACAATGTGCTGGAGGAACTCAGCAGGTCAGGCAACATCTGGAGAGGAAATGGACAAAGGATGTTTCAGGTCTGGACCCTTCTTCATAGCAACTTGGGGGAGGTGTTGGAAAAGCAAGATGGAAGTGGGACAAAGTACGGCAGGTTATTGGTAGATAAAGATTTAGGAATTTTTGATCCGCAGATGGGTGGTCAAAAGTTTCCTCAACCCACCTGCCAATCAATACCTCCCCCCCCCCCCCCATCCTGTATCCGCCTATCACTTGCCAGGCTTTGTCCCACACCTACATCTTTTTTCCAGCTTTCTCCCCTCTTACTACAAGCAGTCTGAAGATGAGTCTCGACCAGAAACATGGTTTGTCCATTTCCTCCACAGATGCTGCCTGACCTTCCGAGTTCCTAAAACACTTTGTGTTTTTGCTCAAGATTCCAATATCTGTAGTTCCTCATGTCTCTCTTCATCCATTCGAATAGAACAACTAGCAACTCATGTGTTCATATTATGCCAAAGGTACAGTTTCTCTGTGCTTGTTTTTCTCAAAGACGAGGAGAGCACTTGAGCAACACTTGTGGGCGTAATTCGGTTGCTTGAATGCAAGCAATGAGGTGAAGGACATGTTACACTTTGTGTGGTGGTTTGTGATGTTTCCATCTACAACATTAATACATCAACATGGCTAATTGAGCAGCACGGTTACAAATACCAGGGAAAGAATGGTTTAGACTGAGAGTTCAGTTTCAGATACTTAACCCATGTACAGGAGAAGAAATCTGAGGCGCCTTATTCAAGTCCGACTGATGAATGAAGTAAACTAAAATACGACACCACAAACGCATGAATTTTAGATACACATTCAAAACTAAACCCAGCAGCTACCAGCTGTGATTCACTCAATGCCCTAAAACAGCTCGTTTTAAAAGTGGTTCGACTCACCCGAGACATGCTCAGTACCCAGGGCAAGGAGAAAAGTAAGGTTTTTCCTCCCCAAATTATCTCCTCTTGATGGTGGCAGGGCATACATTGGAGGAGGTCTAATTGTCCAATGAGACAACAGCCAGGACACCCACAAACTGTGGGAGGAGTAGGTGAGGTGACCCTTCTCTGCAAGTTCAAGCAATGAGGAAATGATCCTTTCCAGACCACTTTCACCCACAGGTAACAATAGCAGATAAACCTCCCTGTTCCACCCAATAAGGCGATCACAGGCCCTATCAGAAGCCCAAGCGCAATGAGCCCCTACCCTCTGTGACCACCATACAAGTAGAGTTTGTATTGTGAGCCCATGATGTCAAGAGGTTGGCAATGTGCAACAAGAAAGGCGGACTTGTATTTATCGAGTGCCTTTCATAAGCTCGGAGTATCAATGCTCAAAAACCAATTGAGATCTTTAAGTGTTGCTGTCAGTGTGTAAACCACAGCAGCCAATATATATTCAGAAATTGGCACAAGCAATTACACAGTAATGACCAAATTACTCAAGTTTCAAATTAATCACATTTCTGGGAGATTTGACCCTTGGACAGAACAATGAAGCAAATTCTTCTACTCTTGGCATCTTTTAAGTTCGTCCAAGAAGCCAAGTCTTCTCTTATTTCATCTAAGAGATGGTACCACCAAGGAACGGGGCAGCACTGGGACGTCAGCATGAATATAATACGTATACACCTGGAGAGCAGCTCGAATCCTGTGATTTGGAACACTCACTTTAAATTGTATTACAAATCACAGCCTACCAATGCGCTGCGGATTATTGCAAGGGGTGCCAAACTGCGAGCTGTGTAAATGGACCCTTCACTTCAAAGTGCACTCATTCTTACACAAACACCAAAGGGATGGCTTTCTGACTCATTGTGCAGGTACAAGCAGCACCCAGACAAACATCAGGGCAGTGATGATCCAATACTCATCCATTCAATAATGACACAGCTGCTGGATAACCTGCATGTAACAAAGGGGCGAGGTACTAAAACGCAGCTGTAACCATGACTAAGATGAGAATTCAACAGAACACAGAGGGCACTGGGTCCATTCAAGTGTAGAACACTAACTGAGCTGAAAACGCGCATTACAAAGATGCTATCATGTACCTCATTGGAGTCCTTTAATCGGACTTTACTCGACCTTATCTTGCACGTTATTCGCTTTATCGTGCACCTGCACACTGTGGATGACTCGAATGTAATCATGTATTGTCTGCGCTGACTGGTTAGCACGCAACAAAAGCTTTTCACTGTTCCTAGGTACACGTGACAATTCAAAATAAATTAAAATCCGGGTGCCCCGCTGAATTATGCCATCAGCAATATCCGAATCTACACCAATTCAAAAAAAGTACTAACATTTCTCTTTCTATCTCTCTCCCACACACACATACGCGAAACAATTCCTCCCCCACACACGTACACAGAAATAATGAATCTTCCACTTCGCCACCAAGAAACCTTTCTTGGAGATGTGCCTAAACTCCTGCGTTTCACAACGCAACGACCTGGAGGAAAGAATGGCCACTTGGAATAAACATCCAACTTCCAGCAGCGAAGCCGATATCCTGATTGCTGGGAACCAGGTTTGATCCAGGTGTTATTCTGCCTGTTTCTAAAACAACCTCAACGCCTATGTTAAAGACCAGCAGTAAACGCGAACGGCGCTTAAATCAGATCTGGTGACTGGTCACTGAAGTCCCCGAACGGCGGGTCACGTATTGTTCCGGACATGACTGACAACTCCGATCAAACCAGACACTCCACCTCACTCCGAGCTTCAAAACAAACCTGACACGGACATTGCTGCTGAAACAACCCTCCAATCTTATAAGAGCTAAATAAACTCAAGCTGGACTTTATTTTTCTGTTCCCAAAATCGTTGAGGAAACCGCCCAACATCCCCGCCGGAGAGGAAGCCTCCCTCCCCCACCGCCGTCCAGGACATCCGCTCAGCTCCCTCCCGCTCACATCGAGCCTCCTCCCGCACCGTGTGACCGCCCGCCCGCCTCAACAACCGATCCGGGGGCAGGGAACTCTGCCCAGCCCGTGTCCAGTGCACTGGCAGTGAGCCACTCGGCCCCTCCTGCTGTGCTCGGCTTCACAATAAGAGCCGAGCTGGTCTCTAACCTCAGCGCCACTTCCCCGCACAACTCCCAAATGTCTCGATTCCCCGAGGAACGTATCGCTCTCTCGGAATCGCTTCCGCCTGGTTTCGAACCGCGGGCTCGAATGTGACCACCACTCCGCTTCTGAACAGGTGCCCCGGGCAGGGTGGCTGGGCTCCGGGCTCACACCCGAAGCGTCCGAGGGAAGCGGAGCGAGTGCAGAGGCGGCGGGACGGGCTGTGACACTCAGCTACCCAGCCCGAATCAGGCTCCCAACGCGAGCCGGGCCGCCACGTACCTTATCGCTGCTCGTCTGAGACACGCTGTCAGCCTGATTGAGCTCGGCTGCCGGTGTCGGGTCTTTGGGCTCGGGCAGCTGCTCGGCGCCCTGCTCCTGGTCCGGGATGCCGTGGATATACTCTTCCTTACACTCCAGCCCCATGCTCTTCAGCAGCTCGTCCGTCTCCTTGTCCACCACCAGCAGCCGCGTCTCGTTGGCCACTGCCTTGATCTTCTGCACCACTTGCTGGTGGCTGTCCTGCTCCACGTTGTCGCCATTGACATGCACCACCCTGTCACCGGCCTTCAGCCCCGCTCCCTCGGACGGCGAGCTCTCTTCCACCAGGCGGATGAACTGACCCGTCTTGCCCTTCTCCCCGTGCAGATGGAACCCGTAGCCATTGGGGCCCTTGCTGATGACACAAAGCCGCGGCCTGAGCTGGTCTTTGGTCATGATGCTCCCCGCCTTTCCGCGCTCTCTCGACCGAACACTTTGTAGCGATCTGGGACCAAACTGCAACAAACTATCCAAAGGATACAAAGTGGCGGCGCGCTCCCGCTCACGGCTCCGACACACCCGACTGAAAGCTCTGCCCTCCTATCAGTGCAGACTGAGGGAACATGACCACAGGTTAATCCCCACAATCATCCAACCAGCCTCTAGTATTGGCAAGAGGGCGGCCCCTTCCCTGATTAATATTTATAGCACTTTGTTGATAAGCGAAAGAAGCTGCTTCGTCTCGTCATAAATTCATTCGATGCATTTAAAACTGTGTTTCGCTTTATAAATGTCAAGTTTTATATTTTTTAAATGCCATATGTTAATAGTTGAACTGTAAAATGCCGAATATTTACAAAGCCCAGTCACGGTTGCCCAGCAACGCGTGATTTACCTGTCCGGAATATTGATTTGGAGCAATCTGCGGCTGTGCCAAGTACAAGTTTCAGGAACAATTACTGAAAATGCAATAACTGGAACGCAAGCATCCCGTTTTATTTAGACTGCATAATTATTTTTTTTAAACTTGCAAAGTTCAAAGCAGAGCTAAAATCTAAAAAAGTAAACAAAAAAGTGGGGTAGTTTATCTTCACTATCGTCCTGCATGTGCTGCCGCTTACTTGGTGCAGTGGGAACTGTTCAAAATGCATTAACTATTCTTGTGAAAGGAGCCGGGGGAGGGAATGGGGCGGAATTTAAACTAATTTGAGCACATTGAGCAAAATAAGTTGCATTAGATAGGAGTAAAAATGCATGGATTAGGAGAAAAATAACATCAGAACAAGTAATAACAATTTTAGACAGAACCAGACTAAGAATACAGGCTCTAAGACTGTAAATAAATGCAAGAAGCGTATTAAAAAAGATTAGTGAGCAGCGGCGCAGTTCACCAGTTAGGATTAGGATGTCATGGCAACGGCCGAGACCTGTCTTGAAAAGGGAGTCGGAATGGTTTTTCAATATTCCTGGACATAAGGCGTTCAATGACAATAGGGAAGAATGGAGATGAATATTTTAGAATTGAGGAGAGGGATGCCTTGGAATGAGTAAGCTAGAATCTCTGTTTGAACTTAGAGAAAAAATAAACATTGTGATTACTTTTGGTTTAGTTTAGTTTAGTTTAGCGATACAGCGAGGAAACAGGCCCTTCGGCCTACCGAGTCCGTGCCGACCAGAGATCACCCGAGACTTCTGGGACTGGTGTAGAGTTGCAGGGTGATGCAAAGGATATTGAGGAGACATTTGCAGGAAAATTGCAAAGATGTACAAAAAGTGTAGAGAATTGAAATTGAGCGTCTTCAACTGTCCAAATGTAGATTGGGGAACCAATTACGTAAGGGCCAAAGAGGAAGATGAGTTGCTGAAGTGGGTTCAGTTAAACTTTCTTGATAAGTACATTAAAGGGAGGTTGTGTTGCCTGGTTCTAGAAACAAGCCAAGTCAAGTGGAGCAAATATCGGAGGATGGGAAACCTAGGAAATTGGAATCATTGACTAGCAACTGGTTAGAATAACCATGGGAAAGGAAATTAATGATAGGGCTCCACATATAATCAACGTGAAAGACAGTACAATAGGCAGTCAGTTTAATGAAACTGAAATTGAGGCTGATTTCTGGTTCCACGTGAAGTAAAAGAAATAGAGACAATGTGAGGAAATGGTCAGCAAAAATACAAGCAAATCCAAAAATATTCTAAACGCACTTCACCCGGAGAAGCTTTGTAAAGACGCTAAACACTTTAGCTCTCCCTCCCATTCCCATGCTGACTTACTGGTCTCCTCCACTGTCAGAGTGAGGCCCAATGCAAATTGGTGGGACAGCATCTTATATTTCGTTTTGGCAGCTTACAACCCAGCGGTATGAATATTGATTTCTCTAACTCCAAGTAACCCTTGCTTTCCTTCTCTCTTTCTCCTTCCCCCTCCCTAGTTGTCCGACTAGTTTCCCTGTCCTCCTGATTAATTTTTCTGATTGTATGCCTCGTTGTCACCTTCTCCCCCAGTTAACAATAAACCATTCTACATTTACTTGAACATCGTCTGCTTTGATCTGTCATTTTCACACCTTATCCATCCATATCTCTAGTCCCCCTCTCCCCAGACTCTCAGTCAGAAGAAAGGTTTCGACCCGAAATTTCATCCATTCATTCTCTCCAGAGATGCTGCTTGTCCCGCTGAGTTACTCCAGCATTTTATAAGTTAATAAGTGGTAAAAGCACAATTAGGCCATTCGGCCCATCAAGTCTACTCCACCATTCAATCATGGCTGCTCTATCTTTCCCTCTTAACCCCATTCACCTGCCTTCCCATAACCCCAGACCACATTCTGGTCTAACTCCTCAGTTTGTGGAAAAATCAAAATTAACCAGTGATCCTTCCAAATTACAGTGTTCTGTGTTGAAAGAACAGATGGAAATCTGTGCGCCGTGGGATATGGGCAGTGTCCTGTGATAGTCGTTGTGATCCTACAAACACAGAACCATTGATCATAAGATCATTTTGTGTCTATCCCTGCATATCTAGCCTTGCCTTATAACTGAAGGCAGCAAGTGCAGGTAACATTCTGGTGAATCCTTTCTGCACCCTTGCCAACTTTATGACACCCTTCCTTCAGCTTGGCCATCAGTACTGCATATAGCATTCCAAATATGGTTTCAGCAGCAACTTGTACAGATGTATCATTGTCTTCCTAACCTGTTACTCAATACTCTTCACAAGGAAGGCAAGTGTGCCCAATGCTTTCTTCACCGCCTTGTCCACCAAACTCGCCACTTTCAAGGAACCATGAACCCATACTCCCATATTTCTGTTCTATAAACTCTCCGGGCCTCTGCCATTTACTGTGTAAGCCCTACTCTGGTTTGACATAGCTAAGTGCAACACCTCACACTTGTCAAAGTTAAATTACATTTGCCATTCCTTGGCCCATTTTCCCAATTGATTTTAAACCTGTTGTCAAGAGCCTGTCATAGCGCACATCAACTATATTCTCCCAGACAGCCTCGATCCACTTCCATTAGCCTCACGCCACAACTGGTCCACGCCACAGTGTCAAGACCACAACCTCTCCTTCAATGTCAGCAAAATGAAGAAGCTAGTCGTCGACTTTAGAAAGTGGGGTGGTGTACCTGCCCCAGTCTGCATCAATGGTGCTGAAGTGGAGGCTGTTGAGGGCCGTAAATATCACCAATAATTTGCCCTGGTCAACCACATTAATGCTACAGCCAAGAAAGCACATCATTAAAACCTCCTTCTTTCATCTCCGCAACATCGCCAAACTCAGACCCTCTCTCACACCTCCCGCTGCTGAAAGACTCATCCATGCCTTCATCTCCTCCCGACTGGACTACTGCAACTCACTTCTCCTTGGCATCAGCTCCACCTACATCAACCGACTCCAACTGGTCCAGAACGCAGCCGCCCGACTCATTACCCACACCAAATCCTGGCATCACATCACTCCAGTCCTCAAACAACTTCACTGGCTTCCCATCTCCCACCGGATCAACTACAAAATCCTGATCCTCACCTACAAAGCCCTCCACCATCTGGCCCCCCCATATCTCACTGACCTCCTCTCCCCCTATCAACCCTCATGGTCCCTCAGATCCACATCAGCCGGTCTCCTCTCCATCCACAAGTCCAACCTCCGCAGTTTTGGGGACAGAGCCTTCTCCAGGGCAGCTCTCAGGCTCTGGAACTCCCTCCCCCAACTGATCCGCAATTCCATGTCCCTCACCATCTTCCAGTCCCGCCTCAAGACCCATCTCTTCACCTCTGCCTATCCTTAGCCCCACGTCCCCCTCCCTTTTCATCTGTGCATTAATTGCCTCATATTGTGTTTTGTATTGAATTCTGTCTTTACTTTGTGTACTAGTCATGTCTCTACTATTTATTTCATTCCCCTTACATGTTTTTCCTCTACCTGCTAAATTTTTGTAAGGTGTCCTTGAGACTCTTGAAAGGCGCCCATAAATAAAATTTATTATTATTATTATTATAAAGCCCTTATTTCCTCACAAGGTTGTAGAAATCCCAAATTAAAAAAACCTCAGCTAGCCCTTGCTTTCCCTCTCTACCCCCTCCCTCATCCCAGTTCTCCCACCAGTCTTACTGTCTCCGACTACATTCTATCTTTGCCCCGCCCACTCCCCTGACATCAGTCTGAAGAAGGGTCTCGACCCGAAGCGTCCCCCATTCCTTCTCTCCAGAGATGCTGCCTGTCCCGCTGAGTTACTCCAGCATTTTGTGTCCACCTTCGATTTAAACCAGCATCTGCAGTTCTTTCTTACACCAGAAAGGGAAGGGGCCATTAGGGGCAACAGGCACACAGTGCATGGTGCCAGAAAGTATAGGCGTGGTCCTCAATTAATACTTTACATCGGCATTCACAAAAGAAACAAACATATAGTGAAGGGAAAGGTGAAAGTCGAGTGTAGTTCATCATAAATAAAGAGGAGGTACTCAATGTCTTGGCAGGCTTAAAGCCAGATTGGGTGGGATTATGCTGTTGCTATGGAATGCAAGGGGAGCGATTAGTAGAGCTCAGGCTGTATTTTAAAATCTTTTCATTAGACATAAGTGAATGGAGGACAGCATACATAGTCCTTCTTTTCAAGTAAGGCAGCAGGGAAACAGTTGTTAATTATAGACCTGTGAGCCTAACATCGGTGGTGAAGAAGATGCCGGGAAAATGGTTAGACAGAAACTAATCAAAGACAGCGAGAAAGGCTTTGTCTAGAGCAAACCTGGTCTGTCCAATTTGATTGAATTCTTTGAAGAGGTAACAAAATGTATCAATGAGGCCAGGGCATTAGATGTAATTGTTATGGACTTTAGTAGTCTGACAAGGTTTTTTCCAAATGGTGTGAAGGTAGCCAGTACAAAGAGGTGAAGAGGCTGGGGAAAAAGCTGCCACGTGGTTTATAGATCCAGGTGAGGTGCGGTAGATGGTGTCAGGTGAGAGAAAGGAGTAAAAATAACAATAGAGGTTGGTATGTGGTAAGTGGAGGTTACCTGGGGCTGAACATGTTGGAATCCAATGGGAAAGGAAGATGGACTTTGTAACTAAATAAGTGGGGAGGGGGGAGTGAGCAGATGTGAGCAGTGGGATGAGGGGACACGATGGACCCATGGTATCCAAGGTAAGCTGGCAAACTGCTTCCAGGATTGGCTTGACAATAGGAGACAATAGGAGACAGAGAGTGTTGGTAGATGGTTGTTTCTGTAATTGAATGCCTGTGGTTACACTGTTGGGATCCTTGATGTTTGTAATATTCACATATAACATGAATATGGATATGGGAGGCATGATAATTAGGTTAGGATGTGGTAAAAGATTTAGAGGGATACGAGGGAGACCTTCTTCATCCAGAGAGTTGTAAGTGCCTGGAATGTACTGCCTGAGAGAGTGGTTAAAGTTAGGTCACTGACAGCATTTAAGTTGTGCTAGTTAACTACTTGACTACCAGAATCGGCTTGGCGATGAAGGTCATGGACCAAGTGCCGTGAGATGGGATTAATACAGAAGAGTGCCAATGGTACCACAAAGGTGGACAAGTTGGGCCATTTCATGCTGTATCATTCTATGACATGAGACACAGCTTTTGTACACAGCCTGTGATTCAAGTCTGAATGCATTACTGGGGCAGTAATTGAGGCAGGCACAATTGTAGTGTCCAAAAGGAACTGCGGGGGACTTTTTTTTTGTGTGTAAGTTAATATGTTAGTCTGTGTCCAAGATGGCTGTCGGAAGGGAGAGTGGACGCTGGTGCGCTTTAGCTGCCGCTGCTCTCTCTTCACATTGTGTTTTTGATTTTTTGTCATTGGAGCGATTTCTGTCTTTAATTTGTGTATTGGTGATGTCCTTATTATTTATTTTACTCCGATTATATGTTTTTTCTCTCTTGTTAATCTCTGTAAGGTGTCCTTGAGACTTTGAAAGGCGCCCGCAAATAAAATTTATTATTATTATTATTATGTATAAACACTGCTGTAATTTCTACATGGTGAAACCAAAATGCATAAAAATGACCTTTATTAAAATCTGACAATGTGCATTTTAACCACATGTATTTTTTTCTATTACAAATCTCAAATTGTGGAGTACAGAGGCAAATAAATAAATGATAGGTCTTTGTCCCAAACATTATGGAGGGTACTGTTTGTCCTCAATTCCCCTACTCTGGGTAAGAGATTCTGTGCATCTACCCGATTTATTCCTCTCATGATCTTATACACCTCTATAAGATCATCCCTCATCCTCCTGCACTCCAAGGAATAGAGACCCAGCCTACACAAGGACTTCCGAGAGCTCAGACCTTCTAGTCCTGGCAACATCCTCGTAAATCTTCTCTGAACTCTTTCAAGCTTGACAATATCTTTCCTATAACATGGTGCCCAGAACTGAACACAATACTCTAAATGCGGTCTCACCAACGTCTTATACAACTGCAACATGACCTTCCAACTTCTATACTCAATACACTGACTGATGATGGCCAATGTGCCAAAAGCCTTTTTGACCACCTTATCTACCTGCAACGCGACCTTCAAGGAACCATGCACCTGCACTCCTAGATCCTTCTGCTCTACAACACTCCTTAGAGGCCTACCATTCACTGTGTAGGTCCTGCCCTTGTTTGACGTCCCAAAATGCAACACCTCACATTTCTCTGTATTAAATTCCATCAACCATTCCTCAGCCCACCTGGCCAATCGATCAAGATCCTGCTGCAATCTTTCACAACCATCTTCACTATCTGCAAAACCACCCACTTTTGTATCCTCAGCAAACTTGCTAATCTTGCCCTGTATGTTCTCATCCAAATCATTGATGTAGATGGCAAACAGTAACGGACGGAACATCGAACCCTGAGGCACCACTAGTCACATGCCTCCAGTCCGTGAAGCAACCTTCCACCATCACCCTCTGCTTCCTTCCAAGAAGCCAATTCGCTAACCATTCAGCTATCTCTTCTTGGATCCCATGCGATCCGACCTTCCAGAACAGCCCACCATGCGTTTGTCATGCATTTGTGAATAATCCAAGTGTCAAGTCAAGGAAATAATGATCAAGGCAGCTACTATCTTGTCACTCCCCTTTCCATAACATATGAGGCTCTGGAATACCTTTTGCTGAACTGATCCCATGCCTAACTCATGCAGCTGTGTGTACTGTGGGATAGGAACTCCAAGCAGGTCCCATCACTGCCCTCTCCCACTGAGGGCACTGCCTCTGAGATTCCAGTTCAGCCTGAAACAATAGAAATGTGTGCTAAGCTTCTCCTGTGCCTGCCAAACTCTGTGACGCCAAATGTTGTATGAAAACTCCACAACTAATTTTACATTTAGTTCCACGTGGAGATCAACTCAACTACAGGCATCAGTAAGGATCAGTCATGGCCCAGGACCACCAACAAATCTCCCTCCTGGAGTTCGGGTACTTTACCTGTTTGGACAACTTGGATCTGGCAAGCCAGGCTAGAGGAGAGCTGAGGCATGGCCAAGACTTTATTAAATTAAAAAAACACCCTGCTGGAGCAAACTTATTTCCCCTCCACAGACACTGCCTCACTCTCTGAGTTATAGTGTCATAAGAGGCCTCAGTGAGGAGTAGGTGGTAGAGTCAGGAGCGCAGTAACATGGAAAGCTTCTTGAGCAAGGTGTAGAGGAGGTGGAATTAAAATAGGAAGGTGAGATTAGTATAGATAGGCATGATGGTCAGCAGAGTCGAGTTGAGCAGAGGGAACTGTTCTACAACTCTCTCCTCTTTGAGTTCTACCGTGATGTTCCTGATCAATGTGAATGCTCGCTTCTCTTTTACATTTTTAATCTTCCCCCCTTAATCATGCACGAGGCTTCTATATCCTGGAGATATTGGTTGAGCTTTCATTCTCAACTTCCTAAACGTCAGGAGGTTGAAAAAAAGGCTCACAGAATATCTACATTCTTGAGAAAGCCATTTTGTGGACTGGATATTTAGACCAAAAGCTGTCAAGCACTGCTTCAGCTTTCCACATGCTCAACCGCAATTTCAGGTAAGAACTTGATGTTCAATACCACGCAGGCCTGTTGGCCACAATCCAACATTGAAATACAAAGGCAACCCTCTTTGCTGCAAACAGAACTAACTAACCAGAACTTCAGAACTAATGTGGAGTGAAACTCACACAGAAACTACTAATTCCTTGCTGTAACAGCCATCATGCCATGGATTGCTTCCCCTATCCACTCTATCCAACAGCAGTCCCTGCACCTCCCCGAGACCCTCACCTTCACTTTCCTACAACTCTCCCTCGTTCGCATCAAGATCCCGTCCCTCAGACCTCTCCACCCACCCTAACTCCCAATCCATTTCACCCTCCTCCACATCCCGTAACGCACCACTCTCCTTGCTCCCCCACCCCCTCCCACTGTTCTTCTTCCTCCACACCCCCTCCAACTTACCCTCCTCCTCCACACCCCTCCCACTTTCCTATCTCCATACTTCCACCCTCTCCACCTTTCCATCACATTGCCCTGCTGCCTCATTCCTTACTCACCTTTACCCCTTTCCTCTTCTATTCAATCCCCATACCATCTCTCTTCCTCTCAGCTCCTCCTTCTTCACTCCTCCCTTGCCCCTCCCCTTCTATTTCTCTTCCCTCTCCCCATGCCCTCCCCCCCCCCCCCCCCTTTTGTCCTCCATCCCCCCTTGCCCCCCTCCCCCTTATCGCCTCCTCCCTCCTCGTCTCCCCCCCTTCCCTCTCATCTCTCCCCCCCTCATCTTTCCCTCCCCCCATCTCTCCCCCCTCATTCTCTCCCTCCCCCCTCATTCTCTCCCTCCCCCCCTCATTCTCTCCCTCCTCTCCTCCCTCATTCTCTCCCTCCTCTCCCCCCTCATTCTCTCCCTCCCCCCTCATCTCTCCCTCCCCCCTCATTCTCTCTCCCCCCCCTCATTCTCTCCCCCCCTCATCTCTCCCTCCCCCCTCATCTCTCCCTCCCCCCTCATTATCTCCCCCCCCTCATCTCCCCTCCCCCTCCTCTCTCCCTCCCCCCTCATCTCCCCCTCCCCCCCTCATCTCCCCCCCCCTCATTCTCTCCCTCCCCCCTCATTATCTCCCTCCCCCCTCATCTCTCCCTCCCCCTCATCTCCCCTCCCCCTCATCTCTCCTCCCCCTCATCTCTCCTTCCCCCCTCCTCATTCTCTCCCCTCCCCTCTTCTCGCGGGCACTGGTGCCGTGATATCGCGACGTCTGGGCCATGTCGCGGGCAACATGGCGGAAGCGGACGGGGAGACGCTGGAGTCCTGGCTGAGTGAGTATTTGTTCTTCATGATGACAACATGAGTGAAGGGGAGGAGAGAGATTAACAGAAATTACAGCGGGGAGGCGACCAGCTGCCAACATTTATAAAACAGGTGCGGCGCGAGGTTCGGTACAGCAATAATTATAGCGGCAATTGAGTGGCTACAGTAATAACAGTGACGGTGAGGATTAACTGACTTTTTACACAGAGGTGGTGGGAAGTCACTTAAAGCAACGATGCCAGGTTGTGAGGGGTTGCAGTAACACGGGGGTGGTGAGTGGGTTACTTACTGGGGTGATACAGGGTGGGGAGGGGTTTGCTGACAGTAATTAAACGAGTGGGAGGGGTTCCTTGCAGTAATACTGCAGCTGTGGATGGGGGTACTTAGGTGGTGTTTCTTGCAATATTAATGTTGCAGTGGTGAGGAGATGCTTACAATAACAATTGGATTCCTGGGAGGTGGTCCTGGAGGGGAGGATGCTCCACAAACTGCGGCGCATCCTGGACAATACAGCTCACTCCCTCCATGACACACTGGTCAACCTAAGGAGTACCTTCAGCAACAGACTGGTTCCACCAAGATGCAGGCCAGAACGCCACAGGAGATCCTTCTTCCCTGTGGTTATCAAACTGTACAACTCCTCCCCCTTCTGTCATGGGGTAGACCGAGACTGGACCCCCCCCCCCCCCCCCACCCCCAATCTTTACACATCCCCAATCCTTTCCACTTGTCACTTTAATTTCATGTTCATGTATTTTGTGTATTTATATCTGTTGGCAGATCAATTTACCTCCTGGGATAAATAAAGTTGTATCGTACAGGGATGGTGGTGGGGTTACTGACAATAATACGGAAGTGGTGGTTGGTTACCAAAATAATGCAGGATTGCAAAAACTTACTGACTATAATACATGCGTGGTGGACTATAACTGACAGTTACAGTGTAGCAAGAGATCATTTACAATAGTGATACACAGATGGGGGTTCCTTATATTGATAGTACAGTTTGGTGAGGTGTTCCTTACAGAAACAATACAGGGGCAGCAAGGGATTCGGTACAGTAATAAATCAAGTTGGTAATGGGCCGTCTACCATAATAATACAGCAGAGTATATGTGTTGTCTATACTTGATATAGGAGAAATGAAGGGCATCCTCCACCATTGCACAGGTGGCCTCAAATTACAATGGAGGAGAAGTGAAGAGCTGCCACAATAATAACACAGGAATGACAATGGGATATCAATGCTAAAGATGCAAGACGTGTGAGGGATGGGTTTACGTGCACTAATAATATTGGGGATAAGGGTAATAATAATACGAGAGGGTATAGTTTTAAGGTGGGGAGAATTTAAGGGACATGCACAAGGCAAATCTTTTGCACAGAGTGGGAGGTAGCTGGAATGTGTGGCCAAGGTTTGGAGGTTGAAGAAGATACGATACGGACATTAAAGAGGCATTTGGGCAGATACATGAACGTGCATGAAATGGAGCGATATGGATCATGTGCAGGCAGATGGGATGAGTTTAATTTGGCACCCTAGTTTGTGCAGATTTCATTGACTCAATGGGCCTGTTCCAGTGCTGTACTTTTCCATGAGTTGTGTCAGCTCTAAACTTCTAAGGAGGAGGGGTTATCTACACTAGTAGTACAAGTGGGTCGAGGGGTGGTTGGGTATTTATAATTGTGGAAGTAAACTTACTACTTTTTATGCAACAGAAGAGACCATTTAGCTCATATTGTCTATGCCAGTTACTGGTATTTTGCTGTCCATTATTGGAAATTACAGCAGTTAGAGCACAGCAATGGGGTTTTTTTTTTAAACAATGTGAATTTCTGTTTTGATGCCTTGTCTTTGGGTGAATTTTATTTTCCTGGCCTTTTCTTTAATCCTGTAATTTAATTTTACGGCCCCTGTTTGCACCCCTGGCCTTCTAATCAACTTGTCTTCCTCTTCTGTTCTGACGTATATAACAACAGCCTAACCAATTTTTGCACATAACAAAACTTCATCCATAATTACTCCACATAACTCTCCTCTACACCCCATGAATTGCTTGGGCATTGTTATTAAAGTGTATTAATCTGAAGCATCAAGTAATGTGCCTGAAACCTGAGTATTTCATACAGTTTGGCAATAGTGTCCTTACCCTTGCATTCTTCATATTGTATCACAAACTCAACTGAGTGACTCCAGATAATGGTTTGATTGTCTAGGAGGCTTGTGAAGAAGTTATGTGTCTATGTTAACAGCAGTAAATGTTCTGAGCTTTTCCTGTTGGGCCAGGGGTAATAAAAAGAATGTATGAGGTGAAAATAGATTTTTTTTAAATAGGTACTAGGATGACGTCTATGTCATCGAAGAAATGACCAAAGGGGAACTCCCAGAGGTCTGGAATAGAATGAGACACTGCGTGTTAGAAATAGTCTGGTCAACGATTCAACTTAATGATATAAGCATTTACATAATGATTTGGATATGGGTAAACAATAACAAGTCAATATTTGCATATAACAACAAACCTGTAAATGTCATATCCTATTAAGGGAAAAGTAATAATAGATCAGAAGCCAAATTGCCCAACACTTTAACATTCCACTCCCATTCCCACATAGTCAATGGAGGAAGCCCAGGACAGAAAGGTCAGAGTAAGGCCCAGCGCATATTGGAGGAACAGCACCTCATGTTTCGCTTGGGTAGCTTACACCACAGCAGTATGAACATTGGCTTCTCTAACTTCAAGTAGCCCTTGCTTTCCCTCTCTCTCCTTCCCCTCCATCTTCCCAGTTCTCTTACCAGTCTGAAGAAGGGTCACGACACGAAACGTCACCCATTCCTTAGATCAGAAGACAACATAAACTGGGAGTTTGGGCAGGTGTGGCAGGTGAGATTTAATTTGGGGAAGCATTAAGTGATGCACTTTGTCCTGGAAGAATAAGGACGGAATATATTACTGTTTTGAAAAAAACAGATAGACCTCAGGATACATATGCATAAAGCTTTGGTATATATATAAGCAATGTGTCATAAAACATGGAGGTTATATTGAGCCTTTCTAAAGCCTCTGGTTTGCTCAGAACCGGGATACTGTGTCCAGTTCAGATCCCCAGGAAGCAGGTGATGATCCTTGAGAGGGTGCAGAGGAGATTTGGCAATGGGTGCTTTAATGTTCACCTGGAGAGGTTGGGATCATTTGTTGAGATGTACAAGATAATGACCATTTAGAAAGGATAAATAGAGGGAAGCTGTTCCATAAACTAAAGCCCACGCACACGATAACAAAGCTTCACGTATATGTACCCTGAGGGCAAAAGACACTAGGGACATGAGAGAAAAAAAACATTTTGCACATAACAGTTATTTTTAAGCTTATAGCTTGGAACAAATAAATACTTGTAGCATTTTTCAGGGCTACAGGTTGGTGTTGTGGATTGATTAGGGTGACTGGATTCGGTCAAAATTATTCTCCAGTTCATGTTGGAAAATGCACCCATTCATTTGCTATCAGATATTGGGGAGTAAACATTGTTTCAGGTAACTGGATCATTAATGTTAAAGCCTGATGTCCGTGCGGATGGTCCATCTTTTGCTATGGAGAGTAGATCTGTAGTGCATATATTTGTTGGCCCCATCCCTCAGCCGCATCAATTGATGCTCTTACTCAATGAGTTGAGATTAAGTAGCAGCATTTAAGGAAACAAAAACACATTTGCCTGTATTAATAATTGAGGCATAACTGCAGTTGTCATTGAATTACCAGAACAATGGACAGTCTTGAACTATTGCACCACAGATAGACACAAAAAGCTGGAGTAACTCAGCGGGACAGGATAGCATCTCTGGAGAGAAGGAATGGGTGACGTTTTGGATCGAGACCCTTCTTCAGACTGGTTAGGGATAGGGGAAACCAGAAATACAGACAATAATATGGAGAGATAAAGAACAATGTAATAAAAGATATGCAAAAAAGTGACAATGATAAAGGAAACAGGCCATTGTTAGCTGTTTGTAGGGTGAAAACGAGAAGCTAGTGCGACTTTCCAATTTGCATTTAACCTCACTCTGACAATGGAGGAGACCTAGGACAGAAAGGTCTGTGTAGGAATGGGAAGGAGAAATAAAGTGTCCGGCAACCAGGAGATCAGGTAGGTTCAGGCGGGCGTTCAGAAGGTGTTCCGTGAAACGATCGGCAAGTCTACTTTTGGTCTCGCCAACGTCCACATCTTGAACAACGGATACAGTAGATGAGGTTAGAGGAGGTGCAGGTGAACCCATGCCTAATCTGAAAGGACTGTCTGGGTCCCTGGACAGTGTCGAGGAAGGAGGTATAGGGGCAGGTGTTGCATCGTGAGGGAGGTGGGGGGCAGAACAATGGAGGACCCGACATGGGGGGGGACCACCATTTAAAAAAATTATTATACAAATACTTTTATTCAAAAAATAAAAGTAAGCATACAAAGTATTAACACAATCAAAGACGGCCTATTTTGACAGTTTACAAAAAACGATCATCAAATTAATATTATAGTTTATCAACAAAACACTCGCCCTCCCGCGGCGACCAGCGTTCACGGAAGGCCTCCAAAGTCCCCGTGGACACTGCGTGTTCCCTCTCGAGGGATACGCGGGCACGGACGTAGGCCCGGAAAAGGGGCAGGCAGCCAACCCCGGTGCAGCCGTCGACTCCCGCTGCCTGGACCCGCAAATGGCCGTCTTGGCCAGTCCCAGGAACAGACGGACAGGGAGACCACCCCCCCCCCCCCCTCGCTCCCGACCTCCATGGGGGACCGCCATGAAGGGGGCGAAGAACAATGGAAGACCCAGCGTGGGGGGACCGCCGTGAGGGGTGGGGGGAGAACAATGGGGACCCGATATGTGGGAATCGCTGTGTATGGAAGGTGTGTGGGGGGGGGGGGGGGAGAACAACAGGAGGTTTCTTTATGATTACAATCATAAAGAAAGTCCATCAACGCCTCTACTTCCTCTAAAGACTGAGGAGATTCAGTATGTCTATGAATACTCTCTTGAACTTCTACAAGTGTACAGTAGAGAGTATATTGACTGGTTGCATCATGGCCCGGTTTGGCAACTCGAACGCCCCGGAACAAAGATTGCAAAAAGTCGTGAACACTTCCCAGTCAGCCTCGGGTACTGATCTCCCCACCATCAAAGGGATCTACAGGAGTCGCTGCCTCAAAATGGCAGCCAGCATCATCAGAGACCCACACCACCCTGGCCACACTCTCATTTCACTCCTGACATCGTAGGATATGTAGGAGCCTGAAAACGCTAATGTCCAGGTTCAGGAGTAACTTCTTCCCAACAACCATCAGATTATGAAATGTATGCTTTGAACTACATTGACATCGGGGCATTGTTTTTGTCTTTGCACAATTATTATTTTTTACAGTGTTATTACTGTGTTTACAGAGTGCGACTGCAAGTAAGAATTCCATTGTTCTGTTTTGGGACATATGACAATAAAACACTCTTGACTCTTGAAACCATGGACTTCCTGTTGAAATCTGTCAGGTTTTCCTTATACAACTCTGGACCTGCCAATGACTTAACTACCATCTGAAGAGGAATTTAAGGAAGGTTAATAAATATACACAGCCTATAAACAAGTTTATAAAAAAGATTACTAGGGTTTCGGCCCGAAACGCCGCCTATTTCCTTCGCTCCATAGATGCTGCTGCACCCGCTGAGTTTCCCCAGCAATTTTGTGTACCTACTACAATGATAGAGCAGGTTCATTTAAAGTAATGAAGGAGGCTTGAGAAAATGTTAACGATTGATAAAGAGAAGACAGGAATATCTGCACAGATAATATAGAGAAGATAAGAGGATACCTGCAGTAATAACACAGAGAGGTGAGGGCTTTTACAGTATACAGGGAGGCAAGTGAATATTTAGAATAGAATATTAGGGAATGTATGGGGAGAAGAAGGTATCAGTACATGTAGGGAGACAAGTGGATATCTGAAGCAGTACACGGGCATTGAATGAGTATCTGCAGTAGTGAGGAGGAGTTCAGGATGTCGGCTGCTGATACGGTTTTGCAAACCAACTGCTTTAGGCTGATTCATCCCTCCAATTTAACACCACTCCTGAGATGTTTGTGAGGAAGAGCTTGCGATACGAAATGAGGTTATTACTGGCAAAGCGATATGGTCGGTAAGGGAATTTGGGGATTAATGTTTCCCGATGAGGAAGGAATGAGGGTGGTGTGTGACTTGGAGATGGTGGTGTTCTCTTAACTTGATCAGGGTGAACTTTCTGCTATTTTATCTGATGCCTTAATGATGCTGAGTTTGCTCAGTTTTATTCTCGTAATATTTTAACATTGAGGATTTGTTACAACAGAATGGCTTTATAGATTACTCATTGGGCGGTTACAATTCAACATTATTACTCAGGTCTGGAGTCACATATCAGATGAGTGGATAGAGGCAACGTATTCCTTCCCCTGTGGGATGTCAGAGAAGCTTGGTTTATGACAATCCAGTTGCTTCCATTACTGAAAACAGATATTTTAAATTATATTTAACTTCACCAGCTCTATTGTGGGCCATTTACATAATGTACTGCAAATACTCATGGAGTACTCCATACCTCTCAACCCCATAACCTCTACCCCCGAAAGGGGCAGGGACAGCATGTTGTTGATAACGCCACCATCTGCGGGTCCCTCTCCAAATCACACACCACTAGTGACTTGGAAATTCCTTCCTCCTGGCGGGGTTTAAATCCTGGAGCATCTCCTCCATTAGCACTAAGGGAGTAGTTTTGCCAAAGGAATTGCAGCAATTTAAGAAACGGTTCAATACCCCCTCTCGAGGCTGAGCAATAAATGTCAGACATGTCCTCATCGTGAAAAAATGGCTAAATGACAACAATTACTTCATGCAGTCTAATCCACTGGGGACCGCCCGCTATTCCAATCTCATGTTTCCAACACCCACAGGTTTTGGCTTCGCCAAGCTGTTGTCCTCTCCAGGTACGGGGAAGAGGCATCTGTGGAAAGAGCTTCAGTGTGGGTTTAACAATGTGTGACAACAATATTTGTCTCTGTTAGTTGTCCAGTACTTGTGAGGTTAGGTTGTCCAGAGTATTGTAACTGACTGTGTCTTTTACTCACCTGTAGATAAAGCCACTAATCCTGCAAATCGGCAGGAAGATTGGGAGTACATCATTGGCTTCTGTGACCAGGTCAATAAGGAGCTGGAAGGGTATGTAAATAAATGTATATGTTGCACTTATATACAGTATATTGATCCGATGGTTCTATTCGTTATTTGGGCTAAAAGTTGCCTTTCTCCTGATATTTAGGACTGGTAAAAATTAACAGAAGAACAAAGGAAAATGATTATTATCTAGTTGGCATTGGATTAGAAAAAATGCAACAGGAGTAGGTCACATCATCTTCACCACCACCAAGCCTGCTCTCTTTACATTAGGTTATGGAAGAATTCTGCTTCAAGTTCCTGTTTTTGTATGTTCCTTGTGTTTCCTGATTTCAAAGAAAAGCTATCGATCCTAGCATTGAAACAAACAACGTATGTCCCTCAAGTTAGAGAGTGCAAAACAGCCATCTGACTAAATATATTTTCCTCAGTCTTTCTCAAATTGATGTCACAATGGCTGCTATTTGTAGAAGAGAGTTTGGATCCTATGCCAAGACTGTGCCCCCCAGATTCTGGAGAAAGCAACTACCTTGTCAATCCCTCTGATGTTTCAGTGAGGTTACCTCTTGTTCTTCTCTTGAATAACGAGGTAACCTCCAGTTAGTATGAGCCCATCTCACTCAATCTCTCTTTGTAAATTAACTTCCCTCATCCCAGAAAGCAAGCAATCTGTGCCTCACCACCTCTAGAGCAAGTTTATACATCTTTGTGTACAGACACTAAAATGGTACAGTGTGTCCCATGTGTGGTTTCACAAAAGCTCTGCCTGGTTGGTGTTCTGCTGCAAACTCACTGCAGCCTGTTTTTCCCATGCTGAAGAAACACATTTTTTCTTGAAAATTAAAAGAACGGCAGATGCTAGAAAACTCAAATAAAACAGAAAAGGCTGGAATAACTCAGCAGCTCAGGTAGCATCAGTGAGAAGAGAAACAATTAATATTTTAGATCTGAACTCATTGTTAGAATAAGTTCTCATCAAGTAAACAATTTTTACTTTGCATTCTTTTTACCAAGCTGGCTAATTTTGCTTTTTTTCTGAACATCTATTTTTCTGGCTTCTCTGCTACTTGCAGACTCTTTGTTTACACCATACCTGCCTTCCATCTCGGTCATTAATATACTGTAGATTGTAAATAGTTGAAGCTCGGTTCTGCTCATTATGATGTTTTGCTACCTGCAAACTGAAAACAATCTGTTTATCCTGCTTTGTTTTCTGTTCTTTAACTGATCCACCCATATCTCCAGGGCCTAATGGGATCTATTGAGGGTGTCAAGAAAGGAGATTGTGGGGGGGGCTTGAAAACATCTTTGTATATTCTCAGGCCACAGGTGAGGTCCTGGCAGATTGGAGAGTAGTTGTTCCTTTGTTCAAAAGGAAAGTAGAAATAATCTAGGAAATTGTAGGACTATGAGCCTTGCATCAATGGGAGGGAAGCTATTGGAGAGGATTCTTCGGGATAGGTTTTACTTGCATTAGGAAGAGAATGAGATAATTATGAACAATTGCGGCTTCGTCCAGGGCAGGTCATGTTTTACTAAAAGCCCTGTCCCACCGTACGAGTTCATTCCAAGAGCTGTCCCGAGTTTAAAAAAAATCAAACTCGCGGTAAGCACAGAGAATGAACGTAGCGGGTACGTCGGAGCTCGGGGACGTCTCTTAGCGCTAACGGCAGGTACTCGGGAAGACTCGCTAACGGCAGGAAAGCACAGGAAGACTTGTGAAGAATTTTCAACATGTTGAAAAATGTCCACGAGAGCCCCGAGTACCGACGAGTTGCCATTACCGTAAATCTCCGAGTTTGAGACAGGGCAAACTCGGGAGAACTCTTGGAATGAACTCGTACCCTGGGACAGGGCTTTAAGTTGATTGAGTTTTTTGAGGAGATGAGATGACATTTAAGAGCAGGGCATCAGATGATGTATACCAGCATTTGAGAAAAGTCTCTCATGGCAGGCTGATCCAGGAGATTAGGATGCATGGGATCCACCGTGACTTGATAGTTTGAAATCAGAACCAACTTACCCACAGAAAACAAAGAATAGTGAGGGAAAGGGGCAGGACTGACCAGTGGTGTTCTTCATAGTTCTATGCTAGTGTTTGTGATATACACAAATGATTAAGATTTAGAGTTAAATTTAGATGTGTTGGTTAGGAAGTCTGCAGCGACACTAAAGTTGGAGTTGTGGACAGTGAGGAAGATTGTGAAAGGACATAATGGATTTAGATCCATTATAGATGCGGGTAGAGAAATAGCAGATGGATCGGAGAAAGTGTGAGATGTTGCTCTTTGGAAGGCTGAATGCAAGTGGAAAGACAATCAGAACCTTTTTTCCCCAGGGTGGAAATGTCAAGGACTAGAAGACAGCTTTAAGATCAGAGGAGGAAAGTTTAAAGGAGATGTGCGGGACCAGTATTTTTCTGGAAGAAGCTGTCATAGGTCATGGTGGGAGTAGACACAATAGTGATGTTCAAGAGGCTCTTAGATACTGTAGGCATGTGGATATGCAGGGAATAGAGGGATATGAATAACATGCAGGCAGAGGGGATTAGTTTAGCTTCGCATTTATGTTTGGCATGAACATGAAAGGGGCCAGCCATTGTGGGCCGAAGGCTCCGTTCCTGCGCTGTATTATCCTATCTTCTGTAATTTGGCCCAGTCCTTGGCAACTGGACCTGCCATGCACATTTACCACTGAAACATGGTATTGTTAAATTGTCCAGACCGCACCTTAAAAAGGAATCCAGTTTTCTGAGACCATCCAGGGGCAAAGCAGTGAGATACCAGGCTCCTACTACATTTGTGCAAGTGTCCCGGGCATCCTGGCACTCGTAATGAGGAGCAGTGGCAATTCCTAGAGCAAATTCTAAACTATTCAAATTTTATAAATGATGATAAATTGGTGAAGTTGCTCTTTCCGTGGCTTGAACTAAATGATACAGAATGAACATGTCAGTGCTTCCCTTAACTTATGCCCCAGGTTTTAGAATGTGTGGCACGTGATCGTGCCTGTCTAGAACAGGAACAACTACGAATAAGCAATGCCCCTCCGTAATTTTGACCAGGGATCATTAAATTGATTTACATCCATTTGTGGAATGAGAGAATATCACCCCATCTGTGCCTGAGTGGGGAAGGGAGGAGATACAAGTTGCCCTATCTGTTCTGGTACATGGGGTCAAAATCAGTGGGTAGTCCTATGGGGGAATCCCCTTGTTTACCCTGGGATGGGGCAATTGCCTTGTCTGCAGCAGGTTGGATTTTCATCTTTTACCTGGGCATCTTTTACACTGCCCCATGCAGATAGATTCTCCTTGTCTCATGATAAATTCCTGCTGTGGTTCCAGCAGTGAAAAGGTTTTTTTTTCCTAACTGTGGCCCTTTAACCTTTCCTCAGGCCACAGATTGCTGTCAGGCTGCTGGCTCATAAAATCCAGTCTCCACAGGAGTGGGAGGCAGTACAAGCCCTCACCGTGAGTACAGAGTTGTGCGTCTTGTCTGTATGTCACTAATCCATTGGGTTTTCATGTTAGGATCGGGAGGAGGAGGATTGTGCCCAAAAGTGCATGAGCATAGGGTAGAGCTTGGACTGGTCATTCTGGGCCCCCACGTCACAGGATCAAGACTTTGCTCTGTGGAGTCTGGTGTAGCTGGTGTACTGTAACTTCATAGACGGCACCCATTTCACTTTGTGAAGTGCAAGATCTGGAATGTCTGGGCACATGTGGACAATCCAAACGGTGAACCCTGCTCTGCTTCCATCCCTCAGGAACTCGGGCACTTTGAAATCAACATCAAGACTGAAAAACAGCTTCTACCATAGAGCTGTGACACTACTGAACTCTATCCCCCTCCCACACTGATTCCCCCCCTCTCACACACCCGCCCATACTCCTGTATGTTTATGTTTATAGTCTAAATCTTTAATAGTTCTTTTTTTAAACGTATTTTTATATTCATGTTCCTGTGCAGCTGGAGGACTGCTCCAACATAATTTCGTTGTCTCGTACAATGACAATAAAGATTATTATTATTATTATTATCACTATATGATGAGCGTCAGTTGAATGAATAAATAAGGCAATGGGTACAGAACCTTCCGTAGAAGCAAGCCAGGAACAGCTAGTCCTGTGTCTCAGCAACTCATCCTGCTTTGTGATCCTTTGCAACCAGCACGCTAGTTCTCAATGCACTCACTCAACCCTGGAGACCTTGGAGGAGTCGAGCAGGACTTATTTTTCAAACCTATTCACACCCCAGCCGTAGACCATTGATTCGCCAGGGTGGGAAGTGATGCAATCAGGTAGTATGGCGTGATGGCTTAGGAAGGTGTGGGGAAAACTAACCCCACTGGGGTTGCACTCCGGACAAAGTGCTTGCAGCACAATCTTGTCATAACCAGCACTCTGTTTCAATAGAGGGACAAGCGCAAGACCTTATGGCAGCACCACAGGTACAGGCACTGGCACCTTAGTGTTGCAACGTGTTTTCCATTTCCAATTCTGAAAACGTATTGAAAGCCGAGCAGTAAAGGTCAAAGGTTATTTATTAGTCACATACAGCCAGTGCAGCACATAAAGAAAGAATACAGACATAACATTAATAAGAGATTAAACATAAAGAACATCCCCCCACAATGGCTCCCACCATGAGGGAAGGCACAAAGTCCAGTCCCCAACCCCAGTTCACCCATAGTCGGGCCCATTGAGGCCTCCACAGTTGCCTCTACGGAGGCCCGATGTTCCTGGCCGTTCTCGCCGGGTGATGTTGCTCCGGCGTCGGGAGAATCCTCGCAGCGGCTTGGGACACCTGGAACGGCCGCTTCCGTACTGGAGGCCGCGGCTTCCGAAGCCAACAAGGCCGCGCCGGTTGGAGCTCCACAACTGGCGATCTCGTCGCGAGATCCCAGGCTCCCGGTGTAAAGTTCGGCGCCGCCGCCCGCAGCTGGCCGCTCCTCAAACCCACAGCTCCGCGATGTTTTCCTCAGCGGTCTTCAGCTCACCGGAGCTCCAGCGAGGCGACCCAGGCAAGGCATCGCCCGCTCCACGATAGCGCTCCAGCGCTGTGCCGCTGCCGAAGCCGTGGTTCTGGGCAGTGCCCGACAGGAAACACCGCTCCAGGCCCGCTGGTAGGCCGCGAGGACGGGTCGAAGCTGCAGCCCGGAGAAAAGCTGCCTCTCCGACCAGGTAGGGACCCTGAAAGGTAGTTTCCCCCTTCCCCCCCCCACCCCCCACATAAAAAAGTCTAGAACTCCAGAAACAAAAACACTTTAACTAACTAAAAATAAAAAAAAGATGAAAAGACAGACAGCTGCAGGCTGGGCAGCCGCGCACAGGTCAGCGCCCCCAGCCGCCCCCTGTAGCGCCCCAGTAGTTGATGTTGTGTAATTTGTGTTTTGTGCTATAGGGGACAGCAGGAACAGGAGAAGGCTGGGTAGCTCCTCAAACCTGCTTCAATAAAATCACTTTGATCCAATCTTACTATCAGCACCACTTTCCAAGGAGTTCCTCTCCAACCCTCTTGACCCCTATGTTGTTTAAATGTCTCTCCTTGAATATATACAATCTCACCTCGAATATATTCAATGATTCTGCCTGTATACCTCTGGAATAGAGATTTTTGAAGGGCCACGCTTCTCTGGGACAGAAAATTCCTCCTCATCGCCATTTGAAATGGACAATTTCCACATTCTGAAACTGACTTTTAATTTTGGATCTTGGGGGACGTATCATCTCAGTACCTGCCCTGTTAATTCCCCTCAGAATCCTGCATGTTTAAGTGATGTGTAATAATAATAATAATAATGGATGGGATTTATATAGCGCCTTTCTAATACTCAAGGCGCTTTACATCACATTATTCATTCACTCCTCAGTCACACTCGGTGGTGGTAAGCTACTTCTGTAGCCACAGCTGCCCTGGGGCAGACTGACGGAAGCGTGGCTGCCAATCTGCGCCTACGGCCCCTCCGACCACCACCAATCACTCACACACATTCACACACATTCACACACAGGCAAAGGTGGGTGAAGTGTCTTGCCCAAGGACACAACGACAGTATGCACTCCAAGCGGGATTCGAACCGGCTACCTTTCCGGTTGCCAGCCGAACACTTAGCCCATTGTGCCATCTGTCGTCCCTGGTAATGCCATGCTAATATCAATGTTTTGTTGAACGTAGGTCTTGGAAGCTTCTATGAAGAACTGTGGACAGAGATTTCACAATGAAGTTGGGAAATTCCGATTCCTGAATGAACTAATCAAAGTGGTATCTCCGAAGGTGGGTTTCCATCCGTTTGTTTCCCCAGGACCCTCAGCTGTGAGGTTTGAGCAGTCAGAGAGCAGCAAAGTGTTTTTTAACCTCAAGGGCCAGCATTTTCTTGTGTCTCTCTAAATGAAGGGACAATGAACTGCTGTGAAGGTGCTCATTCCCATAAGCTGTGGATATCCAGTATTTTGACATAATTGGTAATATACTTCCAGGTCAAGAGGTATTAAGGAAGGGGTTGCTGAAGTTTCCTTCCTTATCCTTCCAGATGGTAAAGGGCAGGGGTTTGGGAGGTACTGTCAGAGAAGCCTGTGCGAATTGTGGTAACGTACCTTTAGCTGGTACAGACTGCAAACAAAGTGTGTCAGTGTTAGAGGGAATGAATGATTCTTGTGGCTGAGGAGGTACAAGTCAAAACTGGCTTTGTCATAAATGGTGTCGAGTTATTTGAGTTTTTGAAACTGCATTCATCAAGGCAAGTTCTATCGCACTTTAGAGCAGTCTTCGTTATACTTCCGGATTAAGTGGTATGATGCAAGGAAGAAGCATGGAGTTGCTGAAACTTCCCACGTGTTTACCTCATTTGTTCCTCTAGATGGGAAAGGCATTGGGAAATGCAGAATACCCATTCAGGTGGGTTGTTGGACCTTTCAAAACCAAGAAAGATTTTGTTGGAAACACTTATAGAACAAATGGTCACCTGCTTAATGTAGGGGGGAAATGTCCCCAAACTAGAGGGTATAGCAGTAAAATGAGGCAGGGAAAGTTTAATGTAGATGTGTGAGGCACGGATTTTTTTTTAAAAGATAGTGGTGGGGGCCTGGAATGCATTGCCAGGGGTGAAGGCAGGTGGTGGAGGCAGATGCGATAGTGCCGTTTCAGAGGCTTAGAGATAGGCACATACATGTGAGTGCAGGGAATAGAGGGATATGGATCATGTATAGCCAGATGACATCAGTTTAACTAGGTGTCATGTTCGGCACAATCATTGGGGGCCGAAAGGCCCATTCCTGTGCTGTTCTATGTTCTGGAACAAATCAGTTATGATCCAAATGAATGGTGAGGTCTCGGCCTAAACCTAAATAGCTTGCAAGTATTTAATCTTCATCTCTTTTCATTTTAATTTCTCTTTCTAGTATTTGGGAGACAGAGTATCTGAAAAAGTCAAGACTAAAGTCATTGAATTGCTCTTCAGCTGGACAGTCGCCCTCCCAGAGGAAACCAAAGTCAAAGAGGCTTATCAAATGTTAAAGAAACAAGGTACCGAGCGTATTCAAATGAATTCTTTGACATTGTTCACGTTTTATGTGTGCGTTACGCTGGTGGCCTACTGTGCAATTACAATGGCCAACTCCCTGCATTCTTTGGAAACTAGGTAAATCTGCAAGCACCTCGAGCAGGAGCATCTTGAGTCTCTATGATCAAATGTGAACAGTGAAAGGAGAAAACAATCCACCCATCAGTCTGCCTCTTCGAGTACCTCCTTCCCCACGCATGGTGGATCTCACACTGGCCTTGATACCACCTCTTTCCAATACAATTGGAGTATGGGTTTTCAGATGTTACGTGGATCAAGTTCCTTAGCCAAAGATGCTTTATCGTAACAGCCCAAGTCTCCAGTCCAATTCACAGCTGACATGGTTTTGGCAGTGTAACCATCCAATACTGGAATCTTGTCTGACGATTTCCCTCACTATCCTCGTGTCGTGAAGACCAATGGTAGATTTGACATGAACTGCCTCAACCGCCCGTTGTCTGTATTGTATCACCCGCTCCTTTAACAGTGGGTCCGTCAGCATCTGTGCTAAGGTGGACTGGACCAAAAAGCCCAAATTAATCACCTCCACGGGAGGCTGAAGTTGGGCACAAGGCCATGTTATGATGCTGTGTACCAGCCCTGTTGCTTATCTGTGACGCTGCGTTTCAACCCTTTGGTGACTGATAAACAGATTTACGCAATCCAATACTATTTCTCTTGCAGGTATTTTGCATCAAGATCCTCAGATCCCCATTGATAAAACCCTGATTCCTTCACCAACCGCACGTTCCAAAAACACAGTCTTTGAAGATAATGAAAAGTCTAAGGTACATATCGGTCCATCTGCAAACCACCTTCCGAATCATCTCGCTGCTCCAGCGGCCTGGGTTCCATCCTGACCTCGGGTGCCGTCTGTGTGGAGTTTGCAGGTTCTCCCTGTGAACATGTGGTTTTCCTGCGTGTGCTCCAATTTCCTCCCACATCCCAAATAAGTGTGGGTTGCAAGATTAATTGGTCTTCCGTGTAGGTAGGAGATAGACAGTGGTGGGAGTGGATGAGAATGTGGGGCGAATAATCCTCCGCTAATGTATTGTGGTATAAATAGGTGATTGTTGTTCAGCACAAACTAGTTGGGCCAAAGGGCCTACCTATGTGCTGTATGACCATGACACCATCTCTAAAAGATATCAGCAAAAATAAAATCTCCTTCATTCCCCACTAATCTTGGCTCAGTGGGGAGGGAGGGGTACGAGATGCTTGGGCTGAGAGGGCAAGGAGGGAACAGCACCCTGTCACGATGGGGGAGGAAGAGAAACAGCAGCCTCGGGAGAGGGAATCGCCAGGGCCTGGGCCATGGGATTGGGGGGGGGGAGGGGGGGAATGGGAGGGACTGTTGTCCTGGGATGAGTGGGGAAGGGGAAAACCAGAGGGGTGGGGGAGAAGGACCAGTGTCCCAGAATGAAAGGAGAGAGAGCGACCAGGACCTGGGCTGAGAACTAGATTAATGGAGGGACCGGCATCCTGGTGCAAGGGTGGGGCCATCGATCTCGGCAGGGAGGCTTGGTGCCCTGTGCTGAAGAGCATGGATGGTGGGGAGGAAGAGACTAGCATCCTGGAGCGAAATGCGGGTAGGAGGTGGAACCGATGGCGTGCATCGAGGGAGGATGGACTGTTCGCCCAGGATTATTGTCAATATTGTAATCTCCTCTGCTATAATGCCATTATGGGATGAGGTGAGGGTGGGGTTGGTTGCTTCAAGTCTCTGCAATGTTTTGTTCATCATCGTGTAATTCAAAAGGAACTTTCAAATTTGATGCTGTTTTTCAGCTATTAGCCAGGTTACTGAAAAGCAGAAAGCCCGAGGATCTCCAGGAGGCCAATAAACTGATAAAGAACATGGTGAAGGAGGTAAGAGGAGGATGGGGAGATGGCTGGATGTAAAATGAAGAATGAGAATCATAATGTATGCCTGTGGGGAGGACTGTATTTGGCAAGATGGAGAGAGAAATAGTTCCACTTCCAACCAGAGTAGGGTTGAGAAGGTAGAGGCTGAGGCAAGAAACTGATTAGATGAGGATGTGAGCAGATGGCCAGATAGGTACATCCACCTGTGTATCTGCAGGGAGCATTTTGTTGGATCTTTACTTTCCCACTGACATCGTTGACAAGACCAACTTTGTTGCCCATTGCTAATGGACTTTGAGCTATGTTTGTGGTTTTGGAGACTCGTACAGGGTACTCATTCTTCTTGGGTTCAAACCATAATTTCTGAATCAGTGGTCCAAGTCTGTGGATCATCAGCATCCTACTGCATACATAGTGTTAGATTAGAGTTACATATAGAAAAATAGGAGCAAGGGCAGATCACTTGGCCCTTCACACTTGCTGTACTATTCAGTATAATTGTGGTTGGCCTCTATTCCTGCTCTCTCCACACAGAGCATGATCCTTTTATCTCAAGAAATATACCAATTTCTTCTTAATACTTTGAGCTTGTTGGCCTCCACAGCTTCTGTGGTGAAGAATTCCACAGGTTCACCAGGCGATGGGCCTGGTGATGCTGGGGGTGTGCTGCATGCAGCATTGCAGAGTGTGTTGAGAATGGATCACGTTCCTAATTTTGAGGGGTTTTTTTTTTTTGCTTCTGCACCTTTCACAGGATGAAGCTCGAATGCAGAAAATAACAAAACGCATGAACACTCTGGAGGAGGTGAACAATAATGTTCGTCTTTTGAATGAAATGTTGACCCATTACTGCAAGGATGATTCAACAGAAGGGGACAAAGAGTTGATGATGGTAACGCTAACTTCACCTCCACACTTCAAACCTCGTCACCACTCTGTTGTCCAGATACAATTCAGTAATCTCGACCCTCAAACTCTTCTCGCCCAGCAAACTCATAAGCAGCCACTTGTCTAAACGCATATTCATCCATCGCCATTGATTTGGTGTAGTTCAGTTGCCTGTTCTTTTCACATCTTGGAGATGTGCAACCTTCTTTCTCAGGCCTCAATCCAAGTTACTTCTTGCTAAAGACAAATACAGAAAGCCAGAGTAACTCAGCGGGCCAGGCAGCATCTCTGGAGAAAAGGAATAGGTGATATTTAGGGACGAGACTCTTTGAGTCTCTCAGTCTGAAGAAAGGTCTCGACCCGAAAAATCACCTATTCCTTTTCTCCAGAGATGCTGCCTGACCTGCTGAGTTACTCCAGCATTTTGTGCCTGTCTTCGGTTTAAACCAACATGTGCAGTTCCTCCCTACACATTACTTCTTGCTTATCCCTCTTCATGCCGCAATGTGTTTACAGCTGTGAATCTGTTTAGCTCTCCCTTTACCGTGTATCCTTTATGTCAGCAGCGTATGTCCTGTCCAATCCTCTGACCCCCACAATCCCAACACTTGCACAACCAGGAGTGGCCGGCCCCATGTCCACTCCTCAGTTCCAAGGTGTGTGGCTTTCAATGGTTCTGTCAGCTGATTTTGCTGAACCATATCAGGAGTTATTAAGCCAAGACGACTGCTCATTCCCCAGAATCACCTTTGAATACAGTGGTGATCACTGACTAGTCTTTGCTAAAACCACCTTTTCAATCCTCCCTTGCCTACCTCCACATATTTTTTTTTAAATCTCGAACTGAGACCATTTATTCAATTATCTCAGCTTTCTGCCTCTCTCATTATTCTGGCTGGTCAAATCTTTTTGAAGGCACCATCAGCCCAAACTCTGATGCTGTTTCATCTCTCATGCCCTTCCCAAGCTGGTATTACCCATCTTCTGCTCCTTGACTATTTCCACTAAACTGCTGATGAACCTGACTTATTTTTCTTTCCTATCCCCACATGAGTGGATATGAACAATTCCCTCCCCTTAGGTATGTTCTCTGGGTGTGCTATCATAACCCCAACCTTAACTCCTCTGTTCCTGTAAGCCCTCTGTCCCCATCACAGACTTCCATTTCCATGACAACAGCTCTTCATGGTATCATCCCAAACCTATGCTAATTTTCTCTACATCTCCCATGCTTGAACCACTCCTGTCAGGTCTCATACTTACTGCATTATCTCCAATTAGTTACAAATGATGTCCCCTGAATGTATCATCTTCCTTGGTCTCTTTCCAATTCTGACATAGTCAAGCCTGCTATCCTGCTTCGTTGCCCAGCTCAGTGGATCTGCGCTCATCTAGGCCAAGCCTACCTCGAACATCTCATCAAGGAATTTCTCTCCTTGTCTTCCCGCAGTCATCTTTGGAGTTTGCATAGAACCATTCTTGGACTTGTGACACGAGACAAATATGTCCGATCAGACTCAACATGTCTGTTGATGACACCAGCTCTTCCTCGTCACCTCTTAACCCCTCGGCTTCTGTCTGCTTGTCCACTCTTGGTCGAGCAGAAACGTCCCCCATTACAAACTCCACACACCAGCTACCAAGCCCACTCTGTTCTATGGCCACTGTCTGAGGCTGTCATCCTGTTCAGAACCTAGCCTTTACCCTGAGCTAAGCTTCCAATAACAATTCTTTAGTTATTTGCCATAATGCATCATTATGTAGACGGGTGTCAAATTTTATCTGACAATATTTTTGAAGAGCATTTTAAAA
The DNA here is from genome assembly GCF_010909765.2 of Amblyraja radiata. Classification (NCBI taxonomy): domain Eukaryota; kingdom Metazoa; phylum Chordata; class Chondrichthyes; order Rajiformes; family Rajidae; genus Amblyraja; species Amblyraja radiata. The sequence goes on along the minus strand of NC_045981.1, from coordinate 20,890,587 downwards.
TGAGTGTATTTGTGAGCCATCCTATCCTTTCAATGCCCACAACAAGTACATCCCTTGAAACTCTCTGTTCTTCGCTGATATTTTGTCCACATTGTGCCACACTAAACATTGGCAGCGGGGGCTCCTTTTCTGGAAATGGTTCTCGAAACCTCTTTATGTCTCTTTACTACCTGAGACTTGTATTCAAACCACTTCTTTAACAAAAGATTTTGGCTCTTCCTGGTAATACTTCTTTGCCCGCTATTAAATGCATTTCTGCAAAGTGACTTGAATTGTAGGTTGAGGGGGTGGGTGGGGAGAAGGGGACGTGTAATTCAACTTTGAAGACCATAGGTTAGTATACAGTATAACACAGAAGGTGCAGTGGGTTCAGTAATGAGGCTGAAGTTAGACTGTGCAGCCAAATAACTCTAGCTCTGCTGCTTTACAGGAGCTATACGACCAATGTGAGAAAATGAGGCGGGCGTTGTTCAAAATTGCGAGTGAGACGGAGGACAATGACAACAGCTTAGGTACGTCGGGGAAGTTTCTGCCTCCGCTTGTAAAGTGTTGGTAGCTGGGGATGGCCATAGTGGCCATCTCACACCCACTCACTTCCACCCCTCCTCTCCTGACAGTACCCACTCTAACTGGAGAACCAACCACCTGCTATTCCCCGGTACCTTGTCCTGATGCAGCTGACACCACCACAGTAAATATCATCAAGCTCTTAGATCGCCAAAGGGACTTTGCTGAGCCCAATTTTATGCTCCGATAAAAGTTGCAGAAGTAACTATTTTGACTGAGGTGCGACAAGCAGCAACCAGCAGCCCTCACAATCCCTCCAACCACAATATATGCGCTTGAAAACAGAACCTAGGGATATCAAGTTAGTTGTAGAACTCACCTTGATTGCAGTCAACTTCCTCCAGATCAAACCTGCAGACTCTGGCTCTGTTACACAATGACTACTCAGGAATTTAATTTCTCTGGTTCTGTACTGACCACGCACCTTGGTTGTCTTTCATGTACAAACCGAGAGGTAGCAACACCATCAAATTATGTTGGGGGTGGGAGAATTGGGTGGAGGCAAATATCAGTGTAAAGTGCACAGCATCATACCAGATTAGCAAATGCAGAGTGAGTCTATCCAAATCTGATTTTTTTAAAAGGACCAGTTTTGATTAAGTGCCCACATGCAAAACATTCCTTTGACTTAATTTACTGGCTGGCTTACTTTGTGTATTTTCAGTCCTTCGCCGTGACTAAAGGAGATTTTAATTTATCTTTGGTGTTATTGTGGGATCTTTTGACCAATCTGCTGTTGAAGGATTTTGGATGTTAAAAAGAGACTGAGGTGACATTCAAAAATGTAACATCCGTTTAATGGAGACTTTGTTGAAGCATGGCTTGTGCAGCGGAAATGGCGTCTCACAAATTTGATTGATTTTTTTGAGGAGGTGACGAAAGGGATCAATGAGGATGGGATGGAAAATGGTGTTTATGTGGACTTCAGCATGGCCTTTGACAAGGTCCAGCATGGTAGACTGAGCAGGAAGGTTAGAACACATGGGATCCAGAGTAACCTGGCCAACTGGATATAAAATTGACTCGGTGGTAGCCGTTTTTAGGGGATGCTCTATTTTCACTGAGGTGAAACAACATTGAGGGTTGTTTTTGAGATTGGCGGCCTGTGCCACAGGGATTGGTAGTGGATCCATTATTGTTTGTCATCTATATTAACAATTTGGATAACAATGTTGTTAACAATAGTAAATTTGCGTATGACACCAAAATATGTGGTGCAGTGGGCACTAAAGATAAGTGTGTCAGCTTACAATGTGATCTGGGGAAAAAATTACACATGTTATTTAACTCGGGCAAGTGTAAGATGCTAAACATTGATAAGTTAAACTAGGGCAAGACTTGCACAGTAAATGGCAGGGCCCTGGAGAGTGTAATTGAACTGAGATACCTGGGGGTATCAATATATAGTTGCGTGAAAGTGGAGATGCAGGAAGACAGTGATAAGGAAAGCATTTGCCTTGATCAGTCAGGACATGGAGTACAGGAGTTGGGACGTCATGTTACAACTGAACAAGTCGTTGGTGAGACCACACGAGTATTGTTTGCAATTTTCATTAGCCAGCTATAGGAAGAATATCATCAAGCTGGAAACGGTGTAAAAATATTAATGGGGATGTTACCAGGTCTGGAGGGCTTGATGTATAAGGACAGGCTGTGACTTTTTTTCTCTGGAAAATAGGAGGCTAACATGAGGGGTGCAGATAAGGTGAATGGTTGCAGTCTTTTTCCCAGCTTAGGGGAGTCTAATACGAGAGGGCAGAGGTTTACAGTGAGAGGGAACGATCTCGGGGGACCTAAGGGGCAACCTTTCCACACAGAGGGCGGTGCATATATGAAACGAGCTGCCAGAGGAAGCTCTGGAGGTGGATATCATTATGGGATTTAAAGAAAGGTACATGGATCAGAACAGACTGCGTGGATGAGTTGGGTCAAGGAACCTGTTTCTGTGCTGGACAATTCAATCACTCTTTAATTTTGTTTAACAAATGAAGATGAACCAGTGGCAGGCAGCCTGGGAAACTTTATTTAAAAAGAAAGATAGGTAGCTAATTGGTTCAGAAGACCTTTAATGATTTTACCATTTTATTTCAGGTGATATTCTACAAGCAAGCGATGACCTTTCACGTACTATAAACTCCTACAAGAAGATTGTTCAAGGACAGACTGTAAATGGAGAACTCAGTTTGCCCGAACCTCCGAAGCCACCAGGTAATTTGTTTAACAGTCAAAATGATATTCACCAGAAATTAGGAATTCTCAGCACCCTTGCTCTCATTTGTTAAGTTTCCAGGCTTACTGACCTTGTCTAATTACAGACCATGAATCGTGTCTAATTAATCTTAAACTAGCCTGTACGTATGGAACAAGTAGAAAGCGCAGTCAATGTTTGTTTCACTGTGTAGTTTGATTAAGCCACACTCTGAATAGTGTGCTTTCGCTGTTTTTACATCTCGAGTTGGAAGGATTCCAGACCTGTTGCAGAGACCATACAGCTATGATGTTCCAGTCACACCCTGGGTGATACTTAACTCATTGAGTCATAGAGCATGGAAATGGGGCCCATCAGCACAACTTGTCCATGCCAACCAAGATCCATCTATGCTCTCGTCCCACCTGTCTCCATTTAGCGTATATCCCTCTAAACTTTTCCTATCTGTCCAAATGTATCTGTCCAAAAGTCTTTTAAATGTTGTTATAGCACCTGTCTCAACTTCCTCCTCTGGTAGCTTGTTCCATATACCCACCACCTTACGTGAAAAATGTGTCCTCTGGTTCTTGGGTAAACGATTCTGTGCATTCACCCTACTTTTTCCCCTCATGATCTTGTATATAAGATCACCCCTCAACCTCCTGTGCTCCAAGGAATAAAAGATAGACAAAAGTGCTGGAGAAACTCAGCGGGTGCAGCAGCATCTATGGAGCGAAGGAAATAGGCAACGTTTCGGCCCGAAACTTTGCCTATTTCCTTCACTCCATAGATGCTGCTGCACCCGCTGAGTTTCTCCAGCACTTTTGTCTACCTTCGATTTTCCAGCATCTGCAGTTCCTTCTTAAACTCCAAGGAATAAAGTTTGAACCTGCCCAACCCCTCTCTATAACTCAGTAGGCAATGGGGATGTAGACTTTGGTTTAGAGGTTTTTTCTGTCCTGTGCAACAATCTATGGGCTGGAGAAAGACTTGAGTGGAAGAAAGGAGAATTAATGTTGGCTTTTAAATAATCATTCAAAAAATTGGCTACTCGGAGCAGCTGTAAGGTTGTTTGTGGTGTTGATGCACTGTTTTACATGAGCTCCCCATTTTTCTTTGCAGTCCGTAGTGGAACCAGTGATACAGGAACACTGATCGACTTGGTGGGGTTAGATGTGCCCTCTGCAAAAACTGTTCCCATTCCAGTACCGATATTCCCCATCATTCCTCCTCCGCCAAACGTCACGGGTGATTCTGGCTCTCGCTTGCTCGGCCTGTCAAGTGTGAACAAGCAACCTCCCAGCGCGACCAGTGCCATTGGCCTGCTGGATGTGGAGCTGCTTTCACTGGGTAAGTGCTCTGCATCTGAAGCCTGCAGACCCGAATGGCAGTGCAAATAACGCACGGCCCAGTGCAGCACAGTACTGGAACGTCTGGGTGATTAGACTGAATATGGTGGAAGGGTTCTTGATGTCCATGCTGTCAGAATATTTGAATTTAGATATTTGGAATCAGTTTGGGGAGATGTGATGAGTCCACACCAAGCCTGTGGTTTAGCACCGGAGGGAATGCGCCACTTTTCTATTTATGGGAAATGTAACATTTTGTTTAGCAGCTCTACAATCTAAGCCTGAGACAACACAGCTTGGAACCTAGATACGTCCCTGTCCTGTATTGTGAGATTCCCGTTCGATGAGCAATACTGGGACTAGTTCTGAGGCTTGGGGGTTAGGTAATCTTTTCTCTCTCTAGCTTTAGAAACCTCTATTCTGGGTGAGAAAGACTCTGCGAAGTGGAAAGGGGTGGAGATGGGAAGATGTGGCTAGTGGTGGGATCATGTTGGACGTGGCGAAAATGTCAGGATTATGTGCTGTATGTGACAGCTGTTGGCGTGAAAGGTGAGGTCGACTGGGAGGAGAGGGAGCAAGTGCGGAATTGCGGGATACCGAGGAGACCCGAGCGAGGGTCTCATCTAAGATGGAAGAGGGGAACCCCCGTTCTCTAAAGAATGAGGATATCTCAAATGTCCTGGTATGGAACACCTCATCTTGGGAGCAGATGCGGCGTAGACGGAGGAATTGGGAGTAAGCGATAGAGTCTTTGCAGGAGGCAGGTTGGGAAGAAGTGCACTCTGGTATCTCTATACCGATAGTGTAGGAATCTGGATAGCAGTCTGGTAATGTAGCCAGTACCCTACCAGTCAACCTGAACTGCACGTGAATCGATTTCCCAATCTGAGCTGAATGCATGATAACGTTGCCTGTTATTTTGATAATTTATTGTTCTTTTGTGACCAACTCTGGGTAGACTGGGACAGTCTAGCTCTCATTGGTGTTTGCACCAGAAGCAAAAGATGCCATATGCGCCCCAGTGGAAGGGCCACATCATTACGAGAGTGTGACCCATGCTTGGTCTGTTCATTAGTGATAGGAGCAGAATTAGGCCATTCGGCCCATCAAGTCTACTTTACGATTCAATCTTGGCTGATCTATCTCTTCCCTACTAACCCCATTCTGGACTGGATTGAATGTGCACAGTCTGGACTGCAGGTGCACTGTTGTTGTTGGGAACAGATCAGCATTTTGGGAGGTAGTGGGATAGGATGTCCAGGGCTTATTAGGGAACACAGTGGGGCCGCGGTAAAGTTGCTGCCTTACAGCGCTTGTAGCGCCGGAGACCGGGGCTCGATCCCGACCACGGGTTGCTGTCTGTGCGGAGTCTGTACGTTCTCCCCGCGACATGCGTGGATTTTCTCCGAGATCTTCAGTTTCCTCCAAAGACGTACAGGAATGTAGGTAAATTGGCTTGGTATAAATGTCAAAATTATCCCTAGTGTGTGTAGGATAGTGTTAATATGCGGGATCGCTGGCCGGCGCAGACCCGGTGGGCCAAAGGGCCTGTTTCTACACTGTATCTCTTAAACTAACCTAAACTAAACTGATTTAGTACAGGACCATCTTTAATCTTCTTCCTGTTCAGGTTTGAATGATCCTCCATCGTTTAATGGTATCGACAAGGACCCTGGGGAACCTCAGCTGAAAAGTTTTCTGGTAGATCCATTTCCTCTGAATTATTTGTACAATCTCGGCCTGGTCCTTCCATCACCCTTGTTGTCTCCCCCCCCACATCTCCCCCCCCCTTCTCTCCTCCCCCCCCCCCCCCCCCCCCCCCCCGCAGCCCACCCACCCACCACCTCCTCTCCGCCTGTTTGAACCTGTTTAATTTCATGGGCTCTTCCCCAGGTGGTGCTGATATATCCTGCGTCATGTTGCCGAGTCTGGTTCTTTATTCTCTCTAACATGGCTTTCTTGTTCCAGATTGACAACACTGTTCTCAACCCCTTCACCGTGCCCCCAGCTCCGGCTGGGTCCAGCTCCTGCACCAATCCTCTTGTGCAGTCGGATGCTCGTCTCCTTCAGCAGCCCCCTCCTCCGTCACTCCTGGTGATGCCCGGAGCTTCACATCTCCCACACGCCCCGGCTGTGCCTCTCTCAGTAAAAGTTGCCGCTCGATCCAGCCCGGCTGCCATGTTGCCAGCACCTCACTTGGTCTCCATGTTTGCGGGAGAACCTCTGCAATCGGGTTCCTCCTCCCCGGTAATGTTTAGCAGCAGCATCTTCAACATGAACACGTTTGATCAGAAGCACCGAGAAGAGCTCAGAGGGTGAGTTAGCTTGTGGATCTTCTTCCTGTCTTTTATTACTTATGGTGGTCATCGAGTCGGAGCAAAATAAAGCAGGGAAACAGGCCCCCGGCCCAACCTACCTGTGTGCACCAAGTTCCTCAATCACACTTGTTCCATTTGCTTTGTGCCTGGCCTATGTTTTTCCAAATGTTTCTTATTCTCATACCCGTCCAAATGTATTTTAAATGCTGTCATTGTACCCACCTCTACCACTTCCTCTAGCAGCTTGTTCCTTCTATGCACCATCCTCTGTGTGGAAAAGTTGCACCCTAGGTACCTTTTAAATCTTTCCTATCAGACAATCAGGCACAACTAAACCCATGCCCTCTTGTTTCAGACTCCTATTCCCCATGAAAAGGAGTGTGACCATCCCCCTTTAGCACTCCCCTCATCATTATGTTAAATTATAAGGTCTCCCTCAGCTTTTACACTACATGGAAACTAATCCCCGACTATCCAACCTCTCCTTATAACTGAAAAACCCTCCAGTCTGGTATTTGCCTGCAGTGGGGAAGACTTGAGTGTAAAGGATCCGACAAGGAGGGGAGAGGGAGAGAGAGAGAGACATCCCTCACCACTCTCTGTCTAGAGTCTGGGAAAATAACCTAAGCAAAGAGCAGAGATGTGGTAGGAGATATTTTCACAAAGGAAACCAGTCTGTTTTTGTTCTTCACCCTAGTGCTTCTCGTGTGATGGGTATCATGGCTGGGGCATCGGGAGGCAGTGGCCAATGCACACCTACTGCAGCACCGGGCAGCCCCCTGTTCCGTTCCCTCTCCCCTCTGCCGCTCAGTCCTCTCCGGACTGGATTGCCAGAAGTATCACTTGCCAACGTGTTAGTTCCACTGGAGACGATTAAACCAAGTGAGTATCTGTAAGCTCTGCTTTCAGAGCCATGCGTAATGGGCCGGTGATACCAGGTGTATACAAACAGCAGAGCAGCGATCGCGGAAATGGAACTTGTCAGGACAGGGAGTTGACTGCTCAACAAATATTGGTACCTCCATGTGTGTTCCGCAGATGCCCAGGCGAGGGCAGTGAGGGGCTCCTGCACTGCTGATGGATGGCAGTGAGTTATTTAATATTACTGGGAGCTGCAGGAGGGTCAGTGATGAGGAGACATGTTAGTACAGGTGCACAACCTTTTATCCGAAGATCCAAATAACGAAAACCTCCGAATAGCGGCCATTTTTTCGGTCCTTGAAGAAAGGTCCTTGAAAACGTTCACCGAGGGCGGCCCGCAGAGGTGACAGCGGAACCTCCGGTCGGTCCTCGAAGAAAGGGGAACTAAATCCCCATTCATAAAAGAGAAGATGAGGGTATATTGCGCGGGAGGGTTAATAATTGACAATATGCTGCTGCCTGCCCGCTGAATTAAAAAGTTCCCACGGTGGACTCACGATATACAGTGTTTCGTGAGTCTTGCGTGGGAACTTTTTAACTCAGCGGGCAGGCAGCAGCAGATTGTCGCTCGCTTCAGTATCACCCCACCTACACCCCTCTGCTTCCCGGCCATGTGTGTGACCCCTTCCCTCCCCTCTCCAGCTCCCCGCCCATTGCACCGGCGCGGGGGCTTTGCACTGTCTTCGCGTCGGCGATTGCAGCAAGACCGTGTCAGGACCAATTAGACACCGACCACCAGGCCCACCGCAAGCACGGAGATCCCAGAGACCCACAGCCAACAGCAGCCCAGCCCAGCCCCACTCCAACTACAGAGGAACCTGGGTTGCGGATGACGGGGCGCAGCTCGGGGCGTCGTAGGGGCCCATCGGGGAGCGGCCACTCAAAGCCACGCCGGGAGATGTAGGGCCCTGCCCCGGTCTTGATGTTGGAGCCCCCGGCGGGCGCTAGCAAGTCCGCGGCAATTTACAGCCGCGCCGGGCGTTGTAAGGCCCCCCTCCAGGTCACTCTCAACCTCTATGATGTTTGCTCTCAACCCCGTAATTCGGGCGGGAGAAGTCGCCGCTGCCAGTGCCCCGCAAAGCAGTCTCCCACCGAGAGTCTCGCCCCCGCAGCTCTCCACGCTCCGAAGCTGGCTAGCTCCACGGAGGTAGGTCCGTAGGTCCACAGCTCCCACCGCCGCCCACCGACCCCCAGGCCCACTGCAAGCACGGAGATCCCAGAGACCCACAGCCAGCAGCAACTCCAGCCCAGCCCCGCTCCAACTCCAGAGGAACACGTAGGGGCAGAAGCTGATGGTGTGCAAGGTACGTCTTGTTCTTGGGGTGGCGGATGAGGGGGCGCAGCTCGGGCTGTGGGCGAACTGCCACTTGTCGCTGTAGCGGCCAAAGATCATAGAGGAGCTCCTTTATGATCTTTGGTAGCGGCCCATCGGGGAGCGGATTCCTCTGGAGTTGGAGGGGGAGGGGGGTATTGTGCTGTTTGATCGCCTCCTGCTATCCCAGGGACAGGGAGACACAGCGGCTTTTTAGACTGGTGGGCAATCACTTCCAAAGTTCTGCCCACACAGTCAGTACACTTCTCCTACACTATTTCATACAAACATTTATTCTGCAAGAAAAAACGACATTGAAGACTCAAACTCGCGATCGAGTAACTGCCAGGATCAAGGCGCAAACTCGTGACCTTGCGGATATGAGCCGAGCACTCTACCACTGAGCCAGCCATTAAAATCTACGCTAAAAAAATTCCATTCCGAAGACCGACAAATTCTGAATTACGAAAAGTGTCTGGTCCCAAGGCTTTCGGATAAAAGGTTGTGCACCTGTAATTGGTGACAGTTCAAAGAACAGTTTTTATACGGAATATGGACACAAAATGTTGGAGTAACTCAGCGGGACAGGCAGCATCTCTGGAGAGAAGGTATGGGTGACGTTTTTCGGGTTGAGACCCTTCTTCAGACTGGAGAAGGGTCTTGACCTGAAACGTCACCCATTCCTTCTCTCCAGAGATGCTGCCTGCCTGAGTTACTCCAACATTTTGTGACTATCTTCGGTTTAAACCAGCATCTGCCGTTCCGTCCTACACATTTCTATATGGAGTGTGTTCAGTGATTAGGATATACTGTATGACCAGGCAATAATGCAGATTCAGTAAGAGTTTTCAAAAGCATAAAAAGATGTTGTGCTATAGGGATATGTTCATGTTGCAGGAGCAGAATTTGGCCATTTGGCCCATCAAGTCTGCACCTCTCCCCATGACCCCTGACACCTGTACTAATCAAGAATCTATCAATTTCCATCTTAAAAATAGCCATTGGCCTCCACAGCCTTCAGTGGCAATGAATTCCACATATGGCAATGGACAGGGGTCGTGGGATAGTGCTCACATGCAGTGGTAACGGACTGGGTGGGCGGAATAATCTCTCTCCTGTATCATCTAGTGACTGGTGTGTTGCATTGTCACAGGTGGTATTCTCCCAGTGACTGCGTACGACAAGAGTGGCTTCAGGATCCTGCTGCACTTTGCGAAGGACTGCCCTCCCACACGGCCAGATGTGCTGGTTGTGGTCATTTCCATGATCAACACCTCACCCCTGCCCGTCACCAACATCGTGCTTCAGGCAGCAGTGCCCAAGGTGGGAACCCAGGGTACAATACCTGCTGACAGCAGGCCCGACAATGTACCCCTGCCTTGCTCAATCCCCTCGCCCTGCCCTTCCTCCTCCATAGACCTACCGCACCCTTCCCACTGCTCCTTCTGCGGCCTGCTCCCTCTCCCCGTGCCCTCTGCACTCCCCTTAACCCTTCCCCCTCCTCCCTGCAGGTCCCCTTTCCACTCCTCCCTGCAAGCTCCCTTGCCTGTCCTCTGTGCACCCACCTTTGCCCCTCCCCTGCACCCCTCCCCTGCTTCTCCCCTTCCTGTATCACCCTTGCCCCACTCCACTGCAACCCCATTGTCACTCCCCGTCGACCCCCCCACCCTGTGCCTCCTGCACTGCCCCTCGTCCCTGCAATCTCCCCTTGCGCCCTTGCTCTCCCCTCTCCAAGCACCCTGTGGAATCAGTAGATTGGTTGCAGCAACTTCTATTCAAGGATGCGTTGTGAACTCTGAGGTGTCTGTCTGTCTATCCCCAGACAATGAAAGTCAAGTTACAGCCTCCATCTGGGACCGAGTTGGCTCCGTTTAATCCTATCCTGCCTCCAGCTGCGATCACACAAGTTATGTTACTGGCAAATCCTTTGAAGGCAAGTCCTAGCTTCTGTTCCCTATGTGCAGTGCGCCATTTTTACTGTGCATACCCTTTGTGTGCATGGAGAGGCAATTATGTATGTGTGTGTGTGTGTGTGTTTGAGTGCATCTTTAACTCTGGTTCTGCACATGTACATTTGTATACACGTCTTAGTTATTATAGCACAGGAGGCTATTCAGTCCATTGAGTCCTTGGTCTTTCAGTCGTAGAATGCGATCCATCCCATTCCCCTATCGCCTCAAATGTTAATCCACTTTTGAAACCATTACCTGACATTACCTCTGTCAGTACTACTCAGTCCCTGCAACGATTCTTTTGCACAATCCCTGTATCTCTGGTCCAAAACCTGCATTCAGTACCCAGCGACTCTTCTCCTTCCCCAATTCCTTGCAACATCAGATTTTCTGGGCAGTTATCTGACTCTGTTCTCATGTCATACGTGATGGGAGCAGAATGAGGCCATTCGGTCCATTAAGTCTACTCTGCCATTCAATCATGGCTGATCTATCCCTCCTAACCCCGTTCTCCTGCCTTCTCCCCATAACCCCTCACACCCTAGACTTGTACATTTCTGTTAATTCTTCCTTAAGTTGGATTCAAGGAGAACATCTTCAGTATTTTTAACTTAACCTTTCAGTTGAAACCTTTCCTCATTGGAATTATTTGTGTAATACGCATCCTTCCTGAAATGTAGTGACTGGGTCTGGATGCTCCAGTTGTGGCCAAACCACAGCGTCACTTCATTTGCTGCTTTTGCATTCAATGTCTGTATTTATGAAGCTCAAGATGTCATGGATTTTGCATCTACTCTCTCAGAATGTCCTGCCCCTGACTCTCAGTCTGAAGAAGGGTCTCGATCCGAAACGTCATCCATTCCTTTTCTCCAGATGTTGTCTGATCTGCTGAGTTACTCCAGCTTGAGATTGATGTGCATGACCCCTAAGCTCCTTGGTTCCTGCACACCCCGAGCACTTTGTTCCAATAACTTTATATTGTCTTTTGCCATCCCTTCTGCCAGAGTGCATCACCTCGAACGTCCCCGTACCAAGTTCCCTCTTCTGCCTGTATGCTCACTCTGCCCGCCTACCTGTTGCATTTGATAATGTCTGAAGAAGGGCTCTGACCCACGACATCACCTCTCTCCTCCAGGGATGCTGCCTGAAACGCTGAGCCACTCCAGCACTTTGTGTTATACACAAAACTCCAGCATCTGCAGTTCCTTGTGCCTTCATCCTCACTGTTTACCACTTCACCAAGTTTGTATGATCAGCATTTAAAAAATATCACTCTCTGTTCCAAAGTTGACACGTTTATGCATAGCTAAAAAGAAAATGCAGTGATCCTGCCCCCCCCCCCCCCCCCCCCCCACCCAATCGTTCCAACTTCTTCCCTGCTCAGTATTGTCACCCTACAGATTGCATTTTGAATAGCGCCTCCTGTTTCAGAATTGAGCCCACCTTCCTGCACCAAGCCTTAAGCCCCGCTGTGATCGTCCTTATTTCTACTCTCGCCGCTTGTGACACCAGGATTAATCCTGAAATATGACAGCCTTTGCGATCCTCTTCAAACTAACCCTGGCATCATACAGCCTGGAAACAGTCCCATCAGTCCAACACAGATGCCTCTGGCAGCTTGTTCCATACACATATCACCCTTGCTTTTTTTATGTATTTGCCTGCAGGAGAAGGTGCGGCTGAGGTACAAGCTGACATTTGCACTGGGACATCAGGCCTGCTCGGAGCTTGCTGAAGTGGACCAGTTCCCTCCAGCTGAGAATTGGGGAACCCTCTGACTGCCACAACTCACAGCCTTTGTCCCCAATGACAGTGATGAATTGGAACACATGGCCGTCCACTGAAGCACTGTGTCATTTGTTCTGTTTGAAGTTCCCGGATGCGATGAAGGAGCACGTTAAGGTGTGGAAATGGGTTGATGTCTTCCACAGGACTCGAGTCTTGTCACTGCTTGTGTTATTTTGTCACACGGTGAAGGCTATTCTGTGCCCATATCCAAAGCCATTCGACATTCATTCCATCCTCCAAACACTCCTGCCGAAAAGGATACAACCTGCTGCACCAATAATCCTTTTATTGGTCAGCTAAACTCCATATTAAATTAGATTCTTGGGTGTGCTTGCGTCCGCTGAATACACCTGGGTTGTTGACTCAAATTCTCTTGTGACCGAGATCCCTGCTCTTGTTGGCCATCTGGGAATTCAAATGTCTTGGCACCGGATGAAGTTGCGAGACCAGGTGGTAGCTCCCTCTGCAGTTAAACTCTTTTATCATTGCCAGGGTGAGGTTCAAGAGGATGGATGACCAGCACGACAGGTCTGTAAAATGTTAGACATACTCAACAGATCAAGTACCTTCTGTGTTGTGATCTTTGGGTCATAAAGCAAAATATTGAAATAAAACCAAGGAAAGTCTCACGAAAGCTCAACTGTTTCTCCTCAGAGGCTGCCCGACTTGCTGAGTACTTCCAACATTTTGTGTTTTAAGAACTTTCAGGTTGATCGTATTACAGGTTTAATGTAGAGGTAGGAAGGATAGTACAAGAGGTTTGTAGTAGAGTGAAAAGATAAAATGTTAAATGACCAAAGAGATGGTGGTGGGACAGTGAGGGAGATAAGACAGTCTGGTGAAAGGGTACCTGATGAAATGGCGCTGATGTAAACACGGGGTTGGGTCAAGGAGGCTGCAAAGTGTCTTGGAAAAAGGTGAGCTGTTATTCCTCAGTAACATTGCCTCTTCCACATTTTAATGAAGCTCAGAAGGCAAAAGGATCAGTGGGATTGAAAAGGAAAATTAATATCGGCAATGCAGGAAAACCAGAGACAGAACTGCTGAGACACATTGGTTGTGGTCTCTGGGTTAGACATGCTGTCAGTGCCCCATGTCTAGTGCAGCCAAGTATCAGGTCAGGGGACCTTAGACCTGCACTTCCTGGACAGATCTTGGGCTGAGACTGGAAAACATCTCTGATCTTTCTTCCTGGTGACCCAGTAACTTCACGCAAGTGTTGTCTCAATGTTTTCTCCTTGTTGATCAGTCCAGTGCCGATTCTTAAATTACACTCCACCTTGAATGAGCATCAACAAGGTTTTATTTAGTTCTGCCCTTGCTGCATTGAGGGTTGGATCTGGGGCACGGGTGGTGCTGCAGGTCTGTTGTTCCAAGCTGCCCAGGCTCCATCTCCTATGGACAGGACACTGTCAACCACCAAACCCACCAGATGGATCCCTTCGCTTGCACTGCACAGCTCCTCGTAGATTGCACAAAGTATTCGGGCTTGCGTTCCATATACTTTTAACTGTTGCAAACTGTTTCAGTCTTCCTCCCCCTCCCCCAGACACCTCCTCTTTCCTAAATGCTATGCGATATGTGACGTGTCATGGTGCTCAGAGGTACAGACACGCACCCCTCCTAGTGCTGTCACGTGTTGTTGCTGCTCTGTATAATGTATTTATTGTTCAAGATTTTATTCTTGAAACTGTCCTGCTGCATCCAGTGCAGTTTATGTTCAAACTCAAATTTAAAGTGTTATTTTTAAATTCTACGCTGTTGTCATTTGCATGATAAATTTATCTTTATATCTTCCTGACTTCTGGAAACCTTCTCCCAGGCTTTGGCTTTTATTCTTCTGAAGGGGTTCAATGTGTGGAATTGGAATTGAATTCAAGGAATTGAAAAACCAAAGAAACGATGATGCAGCAGGTAGCTCCAGCAACCCGGGTTCAATTCTGACCCTCTGCTGCTGTCAGTGTGGAGGTTGCACGTTCTCCCTCTGACTACATGGGTTTCCACCAGGTAGTATAGTATAGTATATCTTTATTGTCATTTTTCTGAGTACTCACATACCCAGAGGAAACAAAAAAACGTTGCTCAACCAGTGTCCATTCAGTGTGCAGTAAAAAATAATTAGAAATAAAAATACATATATCATGAACAAATTAAACACTCTACTCTCTACTAAACATCAACAGGCGTTCCGCTCGGCAGCGGCACGACAGTGGCTCTGCTGTAGTGTGTCCAGGTTGGTGGTTGGTGCGTGATACTTTGGCAGGGGGCAAAGTCCGTTTATCAGTCTTATAGCCTGCGGGAAGAAGCTGAGGAGCATCCTGCTGGTTTTGCAGCTAATGCTCCTGTACCTCTTCCCAGATGGCAGGATGGAGAATATGTGATGCGATGAGTGGTAGGGGGTCTTTGATGATGGAGATGGCTCTGCTGATACATCTCTTCCTGTATATGTCCAGCAGGAAAGGGAGTGGAGCACCAATAATCCTGCTGGCGGTCTTCAGAATCCTGTCTAGTTGGTGCCGTTCGTACGCCTTGCAGCTCCCGAACCAGGAAGTGATGCTGTAGGTTAATGTGCTCTCGATTGTCCCCCTATAAAAAGTTCGTAGGTGTGTAGTGGGGAGACCTGCTTTCCGTAGTCTTCGGAGAGGGTGTAGTCGCTGCTGGGCTCTCTTGACCAGTGCTGTGGTGTTGGTCGTGGACGTCAGGTCATCTGACAGGTGGAGACCTAGGAACTTCACGCTGCTGACCCTTTCCACATCAGCTCCATCGATGTGCAGAGGTGTATGGTGTTGTTTTCCCGCCCTCCTGAAGTCAACCACCATATCCTTAGTTTTTCCCACGTTGAGAATGAGGTTGTGGGGTTTGCACCATCCTGTGAGCAGCTCCACCTCCATCCTGTACGCCGACTCATCATTGTCACTGATGAGACCCACCACTGTTGTGTCATCAGCGAACTTGTTGATGAAGTTGTTGTTGAGTCTAGCAGTACAATCGTGTGTAAGCAGACTAAACAGCAGGGGGCTTAGGACACAGCCTTGGGGCGAGCCAGTGCTCACAGCTATGGTTTTTGATGTCCTACTGCCCACCGTGACTGTCTGCTGCTGTTGCGATAGAAAGTTCAAGACCCAGTTACATGTGCCAGCATCAACCCCCAATAGCTCCAACTTCTCCACCAGTTGCTGCGGAATGATTGTGATTGCTGCATAACCAGTCGCTCAAAACACTTCATTACTATGGGTGTTAGAGCCACTGGTCGAAAGTCATTATGGCAGGCTGGGTTTGGTTTCTTCGGGACAGGGACGATGGTGGCACTCTTAAGACAGTTGGGCACTACTGCCTGGCTGAGTGAGATGTTAAAAATGTCTGTGAAGACATCTTTCAGTTGCTCGGCGCAGTCTCTTAAAACGCATCCAAGAATGTTGTCCGGCCCTGCAGCTTTGCGTGGATTGATGCTGGCAAAGGCCTTTTTAACTCCAGCTGCGGACAGCCTGAGCGACTGGTCACTGGGAGATGGCAGTAGTGCACATGTCTGGGTGCTGTTTTTAACCTCAAACCGTGCGTAGAACTCATTCAGTTCATCTGGTAGAGAGGGGTCGTTTTGGCATATCCGCAGCGGGGGGGGGGGGGCTTGTAGATGGTATGAAATCCCTGCCACAAGCGACGTGTGACTTTGTCATTTGCGAAGTGGCTATTAAGTTTTTGTCCATACAGCCTCTTCGCTTCCCTGATCCCCCGGGATAGGTTACTCCTTGCCAGTTTGTATGCTACGTTGTCCCCAGATTTAAATGCAGCATTCCGGATTCTCAGTAGGGAACACACTTCCCCAGTTAGCCAAGGTTTCTGATTGGCACGCCTCCTGACGGTTTTGACCACCGTTACATCATCAATGCATTTATTGATGTATCCGATGACGGATTCTGTGTATTCTTGGAGGTTGATGCCACTGTCATCTGTTGCTGCCTCTCTGAAAATGGCCCACTGTGTGGTTTCGAAACAGTCTTGTAGTGCTGCGGTAGCTCCCTGTGGCCATGTTCTGACTTCTTTGACCGTTGGCCTGTCCTGTTTCACCCTGGGTCTGTATGCAAGTGTGAGCATAACCGCTAGGTGGTCAGAGTTGCCGATATGGGGGAGGGGGGCTGCTTTATATGCATCTTTAATGTTGGTGTACACCAGATCTAGTTTGTTCTTTCCCCTGGTTGCAATGTTCACATGCTGGTAGAATTTAGGCTGAACAGATGTAAGACTTGCCATGTTGAAATCCCCAACTGCCATGAAGAAAGCATCTGGATGTTCCCTCTGCTGCTCACTGATGTTGTTGTAGAGCTCTGTAATAGCATCCTTCACGTCCGTGCTCGGTGGTACATAGACGGCCGTTATGAAGACTGCCGTTAGCTCCCTGGGTAAGTAGAAGGGTCGGCATTTCAGTCATTAGCTCCACGTGGGGTGAGCAGTAAGTGGAAATCACCACAGCATCCTGGCACCATGATCTGTTCACATACACAGCCAGTCCCCCTCCTCTTGCCTTACCAGCTCTGTATAGCATAAGTCCCTCCAACTGGATCGCAGCGTCTGTGATGTTGATTCAGCCAGGTCTCCGTTAGGACGTAGACACAGCAGTTCTTCACGCTTCGTTGGGAGGCTCTCCATGCTCTGAGGTAGTCCTTGTTGTCGAGGGAGCGGACATTTGCCAACATGACTGTAGGCACTGCCGGTTTGTGAGGGTTCGCGTTTAGCCTAGCGTAGGCTCCCCCGCTTCTGCCCCCTGCTACACCGTTTGCGATGTTTCCCCACCAGCGTTGTTCCAGGTGCGGGTGCAGCCGCGGTTCTCCATGGGCCTGAGCGCCTCCGTGGGCCTGAGCGCCTCCTCACCAGCGTTGTTCCAGGTGCGGGTGCAGCCGCGGTTCTCCATGGGCCTGCGCACCTCCGTGGGCCTGAGCGCCTCCGTGGGCCTACGCGACGCAGAAGTCTCAGCTCCACCAGGACGCTCCGTAAGGTAATGTTGCAACAAGAAGCCTTGTTGCCGATTTTTAAAAGAACCTGCCGCTCGTACTTACGCACATACACACACTCCTCCGACACACACTCTTCATACACACCACTCGCTCCAAAAACCCGCTAAAACACCGAACTTTCACTGGGAGAGGCCGCTGCAAACTCCGGTCGCGCTGCCATCTTGTCCCAGGTACTCCCATTTAATTAAAAACAAGTTGGAATAAAGAAGTCATTTCCAGGGGAGAGTCTCTGGTTACTGGTCTGGTGTTGCTCAGCCAGAAGCCAGAGCTCTGCAGACAGCAGAGGTGAAACATGAAATGGTTGAAGTGAACTATGACAAGAGCAACAACAGTTGGAAGATCTCTCTCCTTGTGCTTTCTACACAGAATACTGTTGTAGTTCATTCTAGGAGATGGTTGCATTTCAAAATCAGATTGACTGAGGCACAGGAAATGCAGAAATAGGTAGCTGCCAATTAAGGAGCAGAAACAGTCACTACTTTTTATATAAAAAACATTTTAATTTGTATTTTTTCTCGTTTCTAAACAAGGAGGGGAAAAAAAACTTTAAATTACAAAACCAGTCTGTCTTCCCACTCTCCAGCTTTCAGGTCAGTTTCAAGATTCTTGTCGGGTTCCTTCTTGGACGATGGCTTTTGCCAGATTACGAGTGAAAGCCAATCGAAGGAGGTTCAGTTTTGTGATCTCCACGTCTTCCTCGGCCTAGAGCAAAACACACAGGGGTTATGATTAATCCTGGAAGGTCGACAGGCCAGGGCTCCAATCACTGTCCATTAGTGCAAAGATGGGGAGATGTTGGCTGAGAGAACTTGCCCATTGGCCAAGGGCAGATAAATCAGGCCAGGAATCACATGGCACATTCCCCACCAGGGAATTCTAGACATGGAACTAGTTCCTCTAGTAATGGGAAGCCCAGAGCAAGGAGGCAAACAAGACGGATGCAGGCCTTAGACAATATAACGCAGAATAGAAAGGCAGAACTCTCTCCATAAACTTGTACATTGTGGGAGCATCATCTGAGGTTTTAAAATTCCAGGTTATGGAATACAGAAAGAAGGTCCATAGTGTTTAAAATTACAGGAATATAGTCAATATTGACGTGGGAATATCACAGAGTTTGATCAAAGAGCCAGTAGGCTAATCCTGACAGAACATGTTTGACAGATTGGGTAGCCTCATTCTGTTTCCTCAGTCCTTTTGGACTTCGATAAGACAGAGAATATCAAACACCATAGTCCACATTTAAAAGCACCTCTTACCCCCACTGCTTGTGCCTCCTTCTCTCTCTGTGCCTCATCTGCTGTCACATCCTCCAGGCAGTGCATGAGCTCATAGGTTTGCTCCGTGGAAAAGATAACCTGCCCAGGAGAAAAAAAGCAACTGATAATGCTGCCTAAGCTGCTCAAATCACAGGGTGCAAAACTCTTCCTTTTAAGCCAGGATTCTGCTTCTCTTAACATCTAGAAAACAGGATTGCAACAATCGATGACTTTGAAAAATCGTGGTGTGATGCATTTTACATCAACAGAATTCTTGTCATTCCACACCCATGGGAAGAACGTTAAGCTGGAAGTGGAACATAGCACCCTACAAAAGCACAACCAGGGCAAATACTGCAGGATTTAGACACAGTTTAAAGCTGTCATGTAAATATAATTATTTTTGTGTTAGGAGTTAAAGCTCTTGTGCATCAAAAAGACCCAGAGAAACTGAGAAGGCAATATTGATTACCTAAAGGTCACTGTGTAGGACCAACATTGCATGGATTGCATTTTCACTCAGTCCCTCGTTCTAGACTTTCAACAACAGAGAGACAAGTGCAGCCTGGGCAATCCTCTACAACTCTGTTTAAACCAAACCCCAGAAGAGCCGGGCTTAGCTCAGGAGTTGTATGCATTAAAGATGGAGAAGAATCTAGCCAATGCTCTGCATTGATCTATCCTGAATACTGGATGATTAACTGAGTCACAAATGTTTCAATCAGGTTCTCTCTGGTGTGTCAGAGGCTCATAGAAGACCTGATAGTAGTTTATAAATACCGAGAGGCATAGATAGGGTAACCAGTCACTATTTCCCAGAGTGGAAATGTCAAATTGTTGCGTGCAGAACTTTCAGATTAGAGGGGGAATGTTTAAAGGGGATTTACGAGGCAAGTTGTCGACCCCCCCCCCACCACCACAGAAGGAGGTAATGGGCTGCAACGTGCTGCCAGGGAAGATGGGTGAGAGCAAGCACAAAAGCAACATTTAAGAAGTATTTTGACAGACACATGGATATGGATCATATGCAGGCTGATGGGATTTGTTTAATTTGGCATGATGGTCACCAGACATGGTGGGCTGAAAGTCTTGTTCACTATTGTTCTTTGTTCTGTACTGTGACCAACCTCTTTCTGCTCCATGAGGGGAAGTGCATCCAGGAGCAGTGTCATCCAGAAGCTCCGTGGAGCAATGCGGGCCGTCATCAGTAGCAGCAGGAGCTTAGCCGCCTCCGCAAACTGCATCTCCCCGTACAACTTGTGAAATTCACAATACTTCCCTGTCCATAGGAAAACAAGAACAGGCCATTAGACCAATGAATATTGTACACATCCCACCAACCTCCTCAGCAAAATGACTTATTATTTGGACTCAAAATGCTTCTCTCGCATCTAGCTTCGCAACTTTAAATGTAAGTTCACCGCTCAGCCTTTCGTGTTTGTGAGCCTTGCTTAGCCTTTAAAACACGTTCTGAAAAGTTGCAAGCTGCAAAGAGGGAGCAGCTTCTGCACAGTCTGCTCCCTTAGGCCTCATCCACCACTACCCTCATTTTTTTAATTCTCCCGGTTTTAATACTCATCTATCTATGCCACTTCCCCGCACACCTCCTTCCTCCTCCCCTGCGTTAACCGTCTAAATGCCTGTCCGCAGGAAAACTAACTAACTAACTAAGTCATCACCCAAACTCAGCAGTCATCTTCCAACTCAGGGAAACTGCTCAGAAAATTCAAGCCACTCAATAATTCCAAATTCTGATTCATTAGGTGGGGACCCAAGGAACATCCCAGTTGGACCTTGAGTTTGCCTGAGTCGACAGGAAAGAACTTAAAGGAAGGGCCCATGAAATGTTATTGGCAAGTAGGATCAAGAACAATTCCAAGGCATTTAAACATTAAAAACAAGAGCATAACTAGGGAAAGGGTCAGACCACTCAAGGACATAGGTGGGAATTTATGCCTGGTGCCAGAAGAAATGGGCGAGGTCTTAAATGAGCACTTTGCGTCAGAATTCACCAAGGAGAGGGATATGGAGGATGGTGAGATCAGGCTGATATTCTAGGGTATATTGATATCAAAGAGGAGATGGTGATGGTGCTGGGTTTCTTTAAGAACATTGAGGATAAGTCTCAAGTTATTATTGAGGGAAAAGGGAAGAGATCTTGGTTTCCTCTGTAGCCACCGGCAGATCTGATAAGACTGGAAAATAGCCAGAATTGATCTTTAGTTTAAGGAGGGCAGTAGGGATAATGCAAGAAATTACAGCCAGTAAGCCCTTCCGTGAGTGGTAGGAAAATTATTTGAAAAGATTATTAGGCACCAGTTTGGTAAAGCATGGTTTTCAGTATAGAACAATGGCCATGTCTCACAACCTTGACAATGTTTTTGGAGAGGCAACAAAGATGATAGATGAGGATAGGCTGGTGGTTGTTGTCCACATACAGTTTACTAAAGTCCTTTGTGGTAGATTGATCCAGAAGATTAAGGCATCGGTACTGAGTTGCCAATGTTTTTGCTGTGACCACGTGGGCTTCCTCAGCGGGATCCAGTTCCCTCCGATACACAAGGTGTGGATTCTGTACATTGCTCCTACGTGTACCTCATACCAAACTCCTCAGAATGAGGCAACATTCTATTAGACCTCATAATAATGGAACCTGTATGCTAACTTTGTGCTTCATGGGCTAGCACCTGACATCCCTCTAACCTTCAGTATTTTGAAGCCTCATTTAATTTAAACATATTTGCTTTTTCGCTCTTCATTCCAGAGCTGATAATCTCCCATTTTCCCAACTTGATACTTACTGCCCACTCACTTCACCTACCCAGACTTCTCTGCAGATTCCATATCTCCCAGTACAACTTGCTAACCATCTTACTCCTGGTTTGTCAGCTAAACTGCTCAGCATGCACTCAGTCCCTTCAACCAAGTCATTAATGCAGACTGTGCAAAGTCTCAATACTTTTACCCTTCGTACGCTACTAGCCACTGACAGCCAATATCAAAAATCGCATAAAAATGTACTTAGGCTGTATTTTGCAGAATTATGTGGTTTTGGTTGCCACATTAGAGGAAATATGTGGAGACAATGGAGTGCAGAAGAAGTTTACCAGAATGCTGACTGGATTAAACAGTCTTAAGCCCCTGTCCCACTTGGCCAACCTATGCCGACCTTTTTTTACTCGTGGACATTTTTTAGCAGGTTGAAAAAATGCCGCGACCTACTTGAGGCCACGAGTACGCGCAGACCACTCACGAGCATGAGGAAAAGTTAACGAAGACCACCCACGACCACGTGGCGACCATGCTGCGAGTACGAGTCAAGGGCAAACTCGGCAGAGGTCGGCAATTAGTTACAATTACAAGTGGGACAGGCCCTTTAGCTATAAGGAGGGGATGGATAAACTTGGAATGTTTTTTTCTAGAATCATGGACATCTAAGGGGAGATTTGATGGAAGTTTATAAAATTCTGGAAGGCATAGATAGGGTAGACAGTCAGAACCTTTTCCCTCCAGGGTGGAAATGTCAAATACCAGAGACACAGTTTTAAGATGGGAGGAGATGCGTGGGCAAATGTGGTAGGTATCTGGAACCCGCTACCTGGGGCAGTGGCAGAAGCACATATAATAGTGTGGTTTAAGAAGCTTTTAGGTAGCCACATGAATATGCAGTATGCAGGGGGGAGGTGGATCACGCACAGGCAGAAGGGATTAGTTTAATTTGGCTTCCTATTCAGAATAGACATTGTGGATGTAAGAGCCTGTTTTTGTACTGTAATCTACTATGTTCATCTATTGACTATAACTAAACAAAATTCACCAGTCCCCAAGTTTACCAATGCAAGGATTATGGAAGACCAAGATTATAGATGACGTAATTTAAGGAAATCCTATTTAAAGCAAATTGTCCCATAAATGCTTTGATAGTGTACATAAAATGGAGGACAATGACGTGGTAATGAGATAAAACAAAGTAGTACATCAGGAAGGGGAGCCTCCACTATTGATGATGTGATGGGATGGGATGTTATCTTAGTCTCGGGGGAAATTTATTTGTTCCTTATTCAAGAGAAAATAAATATCTGTTTACAGACAGTTCTCTGGAATTGTACCCTTACCCAGAGACTGCCGGTAATCTCCAGGACAATAATGCACGTCTGTTCTTTCAATTTAGCATCATTCTTAATTTACTCAAGATAGCCCGACTGTGCATCCTTCTCGTAGAATCTGTCTTCCTCACCTGTCTTTGATGTTTAGCAACCTCCTCTCTCGGCTACTCTTCGAATATCTCTTTGATGAGATTTACAAACCTTACATGTCTGCCTTCGCTGATCCTTTAATCTATTTTCCCAGTCCAGCTTAATCAGCTCTGACTTGCTACCACTGTAATTGCTTTTATTTAAGTTTCGTTCGCTAGATTCAGACCCAGGTTTCTCGCCTTCGATTTGAATTTGAAATTCTATGATCAATCATTTCTTGGGGTCTCATTGTTATGTATAGAACAGGGACCAATGGCTTGAGCGTTAAGATTATGGAAGGAAGGAAAGATGGTGGTTGATGAGGACAATTTCAGTTTCAAAACCCTGAAATAAATAACCATTGAAATCGTGGACTACAGTGGCAGGAGACTAGTGTGGGGCCTTGACTGTGGAGTGGGCCAAGGAGGACTCTGCAGCAGCCTGGGGCTCAGCCTGGCGAGCCGCGGTTATATCCTAATTGCAGGCTTGGCTTGCTCACCACGGAACCGGGAAACCGCCCAGAGAGGGAAGGCTGCTGAGTCTGGCCCCTGAAGACCAGGAAACGGAGGACAGACACTGAATAAGAAGAACCAGGGGCCTTACCTTCCACACCCTCAAGGTCGGCTGCAGGAGGTGCCCACTGGGAAACAAGGGCTGAAGAGGGCCAGGCCAGGCCAGGCCAGGAGAGGGACAATAGAGTTGACGGCTGCAATGGGCCTTTGTGGCCAGCTGCATCCGGGACGGTAACATGGTGCCTAAATGCCACCTCTTGCATATGGAACTTAGTGGGATGTCCTGTATTCTGTACTAACTGGAGGTTGTGCTTATGTACAAGGATAATAGTCTTGTGGATCTCTATGCAAAGAGTATTTCACTGTACCTTGGTACATGTGATAATAAAGAAACCATTGAGCCATAACATTTAATTTCAGCAGTAAAGAAAAAATGGTCATATTTGCAAT
Source organism: Amblyraja radiata (assembly GCF_010909765.2). NCBI lineage: Eukaryota > Metazoa > Chordata > Chondrichthyes > Rajiformes > Rajidae > Amblyraja > Amblyraja radiata. The sequence continues at coordinate 20,866,727 of NC_045981.1, read as the reverse complement.
CGAGGAATGTGATCAGTAGCACCAGAGCAGGTTCTGTGCTAATGAAATCAGAACACAGCATTCCTATTCTATCAAATACTCACTGCCTTGTTCAATGCTGAAATTAAACCCTCTGTCCCACATCATAAACAAAGCAATGTTAATCCAGAATATCATAGATTGATATCCTAAGGCAACTTTGATATCTCAAAGATGATAGAAAACGTGCGCAAATGGTTGTACACTATACCTGCTTACCCAGGAAGGTGAGCCGGTCACTCAACAGCATTGATGAGCCCAGATTGCTGATCAAGTCAAAGTCAGAAAAGCTTCCTTTGATCGAGTAATTCTGCAGTAACCTAAAACAAACGAGAGCTTTTATGAACACAGTATAGCAAAGTAATTGCTGCAATTGACAATCTAACCTGTCAGCTGTTTGCAAGCACATGGGATATACGGATTTGTGAGCACCAGCCCATGCAGAATCTGCAGGGGAGACGGCAAACACAACAGAAAGCGTAGAATATTGTAACATGCTATACCCATTGCCTCACACTGACCTCAATGGACTCTTCCCCAAAAGCATTTGATACTTCCCTCAGTGTCAAAACCTCTCACCACAAGGCGATTATGGCAAAATAAACCAGGGTGAAAAATAGTGAGTGTACTGTTGCAGCAGTGAGGATCTGGCCCCTTGGTAACAGAACGGTGTACACATCTATGCGCTGGTTCTTCCCTCCCACGACCAAGCTATTGATGGGCCACACCAGGATCCCGAGCTGTAGGGAGGAATTGGAACAAGCTTCAGAGCCCCGAGGGGAGAGCAGCCATTAGCTGCACCGTCACTTTCAGTGCTTCATGGGCAGAGGACGTGGACTTTGATGGCTCCTGACCACACAGTCCAACAATTCAGCTGACTAACCATGGGTATGCAGCTGCCTGGGGCGGCAACTCGTTTTGTCGTGCCTTTCAGTCTAAACATCTGCCAGCAGATGTTTGCCAGGTGAGCCAGTCAGAGGGTATCTCCAGCAGGGTTGGGCACCAAATGGAGGAGAACGAGGGTGATGCCTCTGATCATTCCCAACTCGCCACCAACATTCACACACCTGTCAGAGATGAGAGTTGCAAAGAAGGAGTCCTTGGCACGAACGCTCCAGGACAGTGCCGATCCCAGCCGATTGCTGCTCAACGCTTTCATGGCCATGATTTTGCAGATGCTTCTCACTGCAGGAAGATCCACACAATCGCCACATTAGACACAGAGCACACTCAGATCAAAGGCCACATCCTGAGCAAGGGGCTAGTTTGCAGCGCAAGGCTTGGGCTTGAACAGAACACAATCAAAAGTGACAGTAAAGGCTGAAGCTAAATTTAGATGGTATGTGATGGTAAAGATCCCTGGGTATGGGGGGGGGGGGGGGTCGTTGGATGATATGCAGAAGCAGTAAGGGGAAAGATGGGCAATGGGTTTTTGTGTGGGAGTGTGGCATCAATGAAAGGAAAATCAAGGTTGAGATACCTTGCAAATTGTGCTTGCTAACCTTTGTTGGACAAAGGTACACAAAAATGCTGGAGAAACTCAGCGGGTGCAGCAACATCTATGGAGCGAAGGAAATAGGCGACGTTTCGGGCCGAAACCCTTCTTCAGACTGAACAACTTTGTTGGACAAAGCCTGCTACTAATGCTGAGCAAGGACAAGGAGGCAGGATGAAAGGTGGTGCCAACATGAACTGTTTGTTGAGGGAGGTGGAGTGGGGAGAGGGAACTCTTTGGGGCACAGCCTGGAAGTGGAAATAGCACCTTAAAAAGGGAATCCTTCCTGCATTTCCCACACAGTGCAGCCTGGTTAAGGCTACGTGAACTCAAGTTCTGAGAATTCTAAAATCAAACAGTGTTCTGACTGCATATGTAAGCATCTCCCCCTCAGAAAATCCCAAGGACCCTGTTTCCATGAGTAATTTGGGCACACCAGTGGCACAGCGGTAGAGTTGCTGCCTTACAGCGTCAAAGACCCAGGTTCGATCCTGACTACGGGTGCTGTCCATATGGCGTTTGTACATTCTCCCTGTGAAAGCTTGAGTTTTCTCTGGGTTCCCCGGTTTCCTCCCAAATTCCAAAGACGTGCAGGTTTGTAGTTTAATTGGCTTCTGTAAATTGTCCCTCATGTGTAGGATAGAACTAGGGTACAGGTGAACGTGGTTTGGCGTGGACTAGGTGGGCCAAAAGGCCTTTTTCCATGATGTATCTCTATCTCCAAAATCCATGTAGACAAATCCACTTGCCTCATTGATCACTTTCATAGCCTTCTCCAAAAACTCATGACCGTAACATATGAACTCTGCAGACAAAGCCACATTGACTATCCCTAATTATCTGATTCTCTTCTAAATGGGAGTAAATCATATCTCGAAGAATACTCTCCAATAGCCTCCCTACCACAGACGTGAGGATCACTGGCCTATAATTCCCTGGATTTTCTCTACTTCCCTTCTCTCCTCCCACGGTTCAGCAAAATAGACATCACCTTGCTCAGTCATCTGCCGCTGCTCACATATTCTCAGCACCTTCAGTGCCTTCCGTTCCGTGCTGAGGGGAACACGCTCGATGAAAAGCTCCAGGTACACGCGGCCCATGTCCGGACAATAGTCGTAGTAGTCCACGGCCAGCTGCCACAGACTGAAATCATTCAACCAAAAGGTGGGAATCACTCAACAGAAAGGACAGACCATTCATAACAAACAGCACGGCAACATCTCCCATCCGTGCGATTGCAAGAGTGTTGTTATAGAAGCTAATCCAGGTGACCCACCTGTGGTGACTGGACAGTCCTGAAGCATACTCCAGAATGAGGAATTCACGAAGATTTGACCCAAAACTGTAATGAAAAAGCATAAGAATATCACATCAAAACCGTCATCCATCACAAAATCTCACTATATCGTTGTTTGTGGATCGGAACGTATCCTGAGACCGATTATCATGCTGCCTGTCCTCTTCTTGAATGTTTAATCCCTTCTCAAATTGGTTCCCTTTACGATAAACAGGCATTTCAAAGTGCTATGTCTACATATCACCAACATCCAATACACAAATCTACAGAAAATGAAAAACTGATCATTGACTCATGGATTCTCCGAGTTGAATCAGAGTGAAGGCTGCTCGGATATATCCCACCTCCCCTGGTTTGGGGAGAAAGTCGCATGATACAGAACATCCAATTTCAATGGGAGAACAGGATCAGACGCAAGAGGAGGGGTTTGCCTCACTCTCCAACACAGCACAACTGACCAGACATTTACACAGTAAATGACAGAGCCCTGGAGAATGTAGAACAGAAAGATCTGAGAGGACAGGTGCATGGATCCTATTGTGAATCAGGAAGAAAAAAAGGCGAAGGCAGCATTTGGCACACCAGCCATCATTGGGAGTGGTATAGAGTGCAAACATTGGCACATCGTGATAGAGCTGTACAAGTTGTTGGTGAGACCATGCTTCAGTGTAGGAAGGATGTGATTAAGTTGTCAAGTGCAGTAAATGTTTACCAGGATGATACCAGAGCTTGCAGGCTTGAGTTATAAGAGTGGTTGGACAGCACAGGTTTTTTATCTTTGGCGCATAGGAAGTCGAGGGGTGACTTTATTGATGTGTACAAAATCATGAGGGGAATGGATAGAGTTAACACTGTCTTTTCCCCAAATTAGGGTAATTCTAAAACTAGAGAGCATAGGCTTAAGGGAGATTAAAGAGGAATTTTAGGGGCAACAATAGGTGCAGGAGTAGGCCATTCGGCCCTTCGAGCCAGCACCGCCATTCACTGTGATCATGGCTGATCATCCACAATCGGTACCCTTCTCCCCATATCCCTTGACTTCGCTATCTTTAAGAGTATCTAACTCTCTCTTGAAAGCATCCAGAGAATTGGCCTCCACTGCCTTCTGAGGCAGAGAATTCCACAGATTCACAACTCTCTGGGTGAAAAAGTTTTTCCTCATCTCCGTTCTAAATGGCCTACCCCTTATTCTTAAACTGTGGCCCCAGGTTCTGGACTCGCCCAACATTGGGAACATGTTTACTGCCTCTAGCATGTCCAATCCCTTAATAATCTTGTATGTTTCAATACGATTCCCTCTCATCCTTCTAAATTCCAGTGTATACCAGCCCAGTCGCTCCATTCTTTCAACATATGACAATTATGACATATTGCAACCTTTTCACTCAGAGAGTATTCCGTATCTGGAATGTGTAGTCAGAGGAAGCTGTAGAACATTCTGAAAAACATTTGGCCAGAAACATGTAGAAACAAAAAACTGCAGATGAAGGTTTACAAAAAAGGACACAAAGTGCTGGAGTAAAGAGCAGGTCAGGCAGCAACTCTAGAGAACATGGCTAGGTAACGTTTTGTTCAGGACCCTTCTTCAGACTGGTCCCATCAGACTTCAGACAGATCTATGGATAGATAGAATTTGGAAGGCTATGGGCCACCAGATAGGGCTAGGCCAGTATGCCAACTTGGTTGGACAAGGTTTGCCGTAGGGCCTATTTCCGTGCTTTACTGCTTTAAGACAAAGCCATTCATTACAGAATGACAGGACTGGGAACCAATTCTCCCCTCCACCATGGAGCAGTGGGGGTCCAGCACACAACCTCTCCTGCATTATAGAGCAATGTGGCATGTCCGGGCCATCAGTAAGCACAAGTCAAAATGACGAGCATTAAAATCATAGTGAATTGGTGACCTAAAGACTTGCCTTCAAAAGGTTTAAGGAGAGGCTGAGAGGTTGATTCCCCCGTTGTGACACTGTCCACAGTCCACAACCAATGCTGTAGATTAGTGTGAAGTTAAGGAACATGGATATTTGATGGGTATAGGGAGGGTGGTGTGAGTAGAGAGGGTTGACAAGTAACAGGATCAATCATCCTACAGGATCCATCACAGATTGGTTTAGAAAACATAGAAAATAAGTGCAGGATTAGGCCATTTGGCCCTTCGAGCCAGATCTAAATCTAACTCTCTCTTGAGAACATCCAGTGAATTGGCCTGCATTGCCTTCAGAGAATTCCACAGATTCACAACTCTCTGGGTGAAAATGCTTTTCCTCATCTCAGTCCTAAATGGCCTACCCCTTATTCTTAAACTGTGACCCGTGGTTCTGGAATCCCCCAATATCAGGAACATTATTCCTGCATCTAGCCTGTCCAATCCTTTCAGAATGTTATATGTTTCTATAAGATCCCTCTCATCCTTCTAAATGCCAGTGAATACGACCCATTCTTTCATCATATGTCAGTCCCACCATCCCGGGAATTAACCTGGTGAACCTCCGCTGCACTCCCTCAATAGCAATAATGTCCTTCGTCAAATTAGGCGACCAAAACTGCACACAATACTCCAGGTGCGGCAACAAATCTGCCTAAGACCTCAAGGAATTGAAGAGAGTTGCGGATGTAGCCAAGTCCACCGCACAGACCAACCTCCCCATCATCAATTCCATCTACACTTTACACTGCCTTATTACAATGTACTTGCTGGTGCTTCATCTGTTGGTATTTGGCAAAGCAACACTGTCAACGGAACCGTAGATGCCACCGCCCTCAAACAACATGTTTGCTGCAATGAGAAAATAATTCAACAATTCCCCCCTCCACATCCACCCAAAGAGTGGTGGGAGAGGGGGGGTAACAGAAGAGTTTGGAACAGATTGCCGGAAAGGATAGTGGAAACCCAAATCCAGTATATCCAGGAACAAGTGCTATAACAAGATTACAAACCAAGGTGTGGAAGTAGGAATAACTTAAATAGGCTTTCTCACAATACCTGAATGTGAGTTTTAAACCATATCCATTATGATTCTTATAAGCAACAATCTGTACGCAGCTCAGGTTAGAGAGCAAAACCATTACAAGCACCACGTTGCACAAATAAGTCCTAAACTCAGGATGAGGAACTGAAGTGACAACTCTACTCTCATTATCCCTCCACCCTTACACTTACTGAAGATTATGCGACTGCAGGAGGCTACAATGATCCAAAAGGTCTGTCAAATGGGCTACAAACCACCAGTTGTTCAGGACGAGGCTAAAATGAGAACAAACAAAACGGTCAGCATGGGAAACACTGGAATAAAGTGAATACAGGCAAGATGCAGAAACAACGAATTGCATATGCACAAAGTGCTGGAGTAACTCAGCAGGTCAGGCAACATCTCCGGAGAACATAGATAGGTGTTTTGCCCAGAGAGAGGGAATCACGGACCAGAGGACATAGGTTCAAAGTGAAGGGGAAAAGATTTAATTGGAATCCGAGGGGTAACCTTTTCACACAAAGTGTGGTGGGTATATGGAACAAGCTGCCTGAGGAGGTAGTTGAGGCTGGGACTATCCCATCGTTTAAGAAACAATTAGACAGGTAAATGGATAGGACAGGTTTGGAGGGATATGGACCAAACGTGGGCAAGTGGGACAAGTGTAGCTGGGACATTGTTGACGGTGTGGGCGAGTTGGGCCGGAGGGCCTGTTTCCACACTGTATCATTCTATGACTCTAGAGGGGAGAAATCTGGGAAAAAGGTAGGGTTAGATCAAAATACTAGCAAGTTATAAGTGGACGAGTTGATGCAGGTGATGGGGCTGATAGGCAGAAGGGTGGAGATAGTGACAATGGAGACAACGGGTGCCAGATAAAGAAAAACGCAGAAGAGTGAAATGTAAATGCAAACCACATTCTCTAATTTTAAGGGGTACCCCCTATTGCCCGGTCCCTTTCTCTTCCCCTCCCCCCTACACACATTTCTCCCACCACTCCCGTCACCCTGGTCCTATCCCTTCCTCTGTGTACTCATCTCCCACTCCTCCCATTCCACCTTGGATCCCAATCCCCTTATTCCCCCCCGATCCCCATCCACCTGCATCCCACCCCAGCTTTACACTTCACTCTTATTCTTTTCATATCTGACGCCCTTTTATATCTTTTTCACCTCAAACCTTTGTCGCTTCCACCACCCATCACATCCCCACCTTGCCTGCATCCACCTACTACTTGCCAGTTTTAGCCCCATTCCTACATCACTTTCCAACTTTCTTCCCCCTTACGCCAGTAGAAGGATCCCAACCCAAAACATTGTCCGACCATTCCCTCCTGCTTTCTGATCTGCTGAGTTCTTCCAGCGCATTGTGTTTTGCTCTGCATATCTAATAGCTTTGGCTGTTCTTGTGCCTTCAGAATGAGAAGTAGAAATAATTTATGGGAAAGTGTTTTTTTATATTTTGGTTGAATTCAAAGTAAATACCCCCCAAATGCTTTTTCAAAAACCATAATACAAGTGGTGCAATGTGCCAGCGTTTCCATATGTTCTAGGAGGGTGAGTGCTCACCAGCAACTCTTCAACACCTGGTGGATGTTGAACTCAAACACTGCCAACAGGATATGGTCCAGAGGATCTGGTCGGCTCCCATAAGGAATGAAGTGATCCAGGCAGACCTGTACGAGTCAAAAGGGAGAAGAATCACCAGTCATGTCTTTCCCTACCATACAACAAAAGCTCCCATGACACACGATCGTCATACTCCTTTCCCTCTGTCAATTAGTCTGGCTAAGATTCCTCAAAATTAGTTTCCTTGTTTTTTTTCCATTTCCCACACAGACATCGTATTCTTGAATTTTCACCTTTTAAAAATACACATTTTCTGTTTTTCATTCATTTCAGATTTAGAACATCACCCTCAGTCTTCACTACCACTGAAGCCAATTGTGTTTTCCACCCATGATCGCACCCCCACCTAACTTTTACTCTGTGCACGGCGTGTGTGCACTCTTTGGTACACAATACCTACAGTAGAGCTAAAATGACAAATCAAATGCTGTTTGTAAAGTCCAATACTGTAAGCTTCATGTCACCAGCATCTCTACAAGCCTCATCCTAGACTGGTGACAAAAAAACATTGGTTTAGGTTTATTATTGTCACATGTACCGAAGTACAGTGAAAAGCTTTGTTTTGCATGCTATTAAAACAGATCAGACATACCATACATAGATACAATCAATTCAAATCCATGTACAATAGAGGAAAGGGGAAGATATAGTTCTCAGCTTTGTAGCACATCTCTGACAGATGTCAAGATAACTTATTTGGATGAACCTAACCACCAAATTCACCCAACATCCCCTGTAGAAGTGATACTGTAAATGTAATTTCAACATAGCATGCAGCCTCCTGATTACAGAACAATTACCCAATGCGGTATTCATTTGGATAACTGCTCTATCATGGCATACATTTACCTCTCACACAAGGTACAACAGGGATTCTTACCTCAGCAAATTGATAAAGTTCAGTGGGTTTTACGGACGGGTGAGTGAACAGCAGCTTGCTAACCAGGAAGTGGTACCAGGTGGACATGAGATCCCTCTTCTCAAGCAAGGCATCCTCATTGCCCACGAGAATCTAAAAAGGTAACAGAAAATATCAAGTTTGTTAGGGAAATATTCAGGTAGGTTTTTAATCCACTGATCAGAGTGAAGTGGAGATGAGAACCTCCATCAGATCACTCTTTGCTGACCACTCCCCAAGTTCAAGACATGAACATGATAACAGGGACTCAGTTTGGTCCCAAATGCCTTTCCCAGCCCAATAATTTTGAACAATATCGGACTACATGACATTGTTACGTAGTGACAGGAACCAAGCAAAAAAAAACAACTCGGTGCCAATTCAGTATCTGATCCATGAATGGAATGACAGGTCCATAAAAGGTTAAAATAAAATTAAAGCCACTAAACTACAGGAGCTGGAGGCCTAAGCTTAAAGCAGCAAATGCTGGAAACTCTCAGATCAGACACCATCTGTGGAGAGAGAAACAAAGTTACCATTTCAGGTCAAAAACACCAGAATTAGGAGCGAAAGCAAGCTCCTTTTAAATTACAAAGAGGGTGAGGGAAGACTGGATTTGTTATTAGGATGAGGTCAGCAATGCCATGGGATAAACTAGCTGATTGGTTAATGAACAGTAATAGAGCTATACAGCACGGAAACAATCCACGCCGGCCAAGTTGCCTAACGAAGCTAACCCCACTTGTCCGCTCCCGACTAATATCTCACCAAATCTTTCCTATCCATGTACCTGTCCATGTTTCTATTTAAATGTCGTAATTATAATCACCACTACCACTTCCTCTGGCAGCTCAATCTATCTACACACCACCCTCTGTGAACGACTACCCTTCATGTCCTTTTAAATCTACACCCTCTCACCTTAAACTATATGCTTTAGTTTTAGACTCCTCTAACAGGGGAAAAGGCACTTTATCTAAGCCCTTCAGTTTTAAAAATCAAAGCAAAGATCCAGCCTATCCAACCTCTCCTTATAACTCAAATCCTCCAGATCCGTTAATATCCCAGTAAATCTTTTTTGTACCCTTACCAGTTGAATGACATCCTTCCTATAGCAGGGCAAGCAACACTGTACATAGTACCTTAAATGTCTTGAATAGCTAACATGACCTGACATCCCAACTCCTGTACTCAATACTCAGACCAATGAAAGCAAGCATGCTAAACCATCTCCTGCCATCACCTCTTTTAGGGAAATATGCACACATAGGTCGTTCTGTTCTACAACATACAAGCAGTGCTGGCTCGAAGGGCAGAATGGCCTACTCCTGCACTTATTTTTTTATTCACCGGGTCCCCACCATTTACACTGCGTCTTGCCAAAATGCAACACTCCGCATTTATCTGAATTAAAACTTCATCCGACATTCCTCGACCCAGTTGATCAAGTTCCCATTGTAATCACAGATAACTTTCTTCACTGTCCACTATACCACCAATTTTAGTGCCATCTGCAAACTGAGGGTGGGTGACATTGTATCATTATTTAAGAATGGCAAGGAAAGGCAAGTGAGGTACAACAAACCGGTGAGCCTGTCATCCGTGGTTGGGATGTTGGGGACAAGATCAGCCAACATTTGGATAGGCACCAATTAATACCCTCAGCTATACGAAGGATGTCATTAAGTTAGAAAGGTTACAGATGAGATTCACCAGGATGTTATTTGGGCAAAGCACAAAATGCTGGAGAAAAGCTGCGGATCAAGCAGCTTCTCTGGAAAACATGGATAGGTGACGTTTCGGGTCAGGATCATTCTTCAAGTTTGTTATTTATAAGTGTTAATTGGGCACTTATAAATGCCCAATATAGGGAGAGGCTGGAAAGGTTGCAAAGAAGATTTACAAGGCTGTTGCCAGGACTCGAGGGCCTGAGCTATAAGGAGAGGTTGAGCAGGCTCGGATTTTATTCCTTGGAGCACACAAGGATGAGGGGTGATCTTATAGATGTGTACAAAATCATGAGAAGAACAGATCGGGTAAATGCACAGTATTTTGCCCAGAGTTGTGGACTCAAGAAAGATATGGGTTTAAGGTGAGGGGAGAAAAGATTTAATAGGAACTTGAGGGGTAACTTTTAATTTTGCACAAAGGGTGGTGGGTATCTGGAATGAGCTGCTGAAGGAGGTAGTTGCGGCAGGTACTATCGTTGTATATTTAAGAGACATTTGGACAGGTATATGGATAGAATAGGTTTAGAGGGTTATGGGGCGGGAGGGTGAGACTAGTGTATGGTCAGAGTGGGTAAATTTGGCCAAAAGGCCTGGTTCCATGATGTACGATTCTATGATTTGACAAGATGTCCATCCATGTGTGACAAGTGACAGCCAGTGGCCTTGTTCCGTGACCAACATGACCTTGCGCTTTAGTCTGCAAGAAAATCCAGGAAGAGTAGATTTTCGTTGACTTTCTTAATACTGTTGAGAGTGACATTCGGTCTGGACCCTATACCAGTTCAGTATATGGTTCCATCAGACACACCAACTGTGCTCTTCCTTACCTGGCAGATCAGCAGCATATCTTTATTGGGTGCGAAGATTCCCTCTCTCAGGCATCGCTGGCACTCTTCCTGCCAATGACGCCATTTCAACTCAAACTCAGTCAGGTTCTGATTACTGCCAGGCTAAAGAGGGGGAAGAAAGATACTTTTTTTTAAAAAGCACAAGAATGAAACATTTTAGATGAAATTTAACACGTGCTTAAGGAGCACCACCACTGCCTTTTGACTCAGCAACATACTATTTGTTGGTGAAAAAACAAACACGGCAGATGCTCAAAATTGAAACAAAATAACAATGGAGATGCTTGTGGAATGAAGCAGAAATTAATATTTCAGGTCCAAAACCGTCACCAGAGGTGATAGTTCAGGATAACCCCAGTGAAAGGTCATCTCCCTAAATCTGTTTATCTATCTCCACAGATATTACCTGACCTTTTGAGTATCTCCAAATGTGTTGGGAGGTTTTTAAACAATATTCTGGTATCAGTTCCCATATTCAGACAATGATTATGCTACCAGTGGAGTTGCAAGACTAGGGAATGTTGAGAGGTATATCCAAACCATTCACAGTTGATGCATATCACAAACAATATCCTGAGAGGAACATCCAAAGCTACCAAAACCAGCCAACCAGTATTTAGTCATAGAGCACAGAAACAGGCCGTTCAGCCCAACTTGCCTATGCCAACCAAGATGCCCATCTACAGTAGTCCAACCTGCCTGCTTTGGGCCCCTATCCCCCTCAAACCTTTCCTATCCATATACCCGTCCAAATAGAAACAAAATGTAGAAAAATGGCCTTTATTAAAATCTGACAATGTGCACTTTAACCACATGTGATTTTTTCTATTACAAATCTCAAAATGTGAAGTACAAAAACAAATAAATAAATGGTAGGTCTTTGTCCCAAACATCATGGAGGGCACCGTAGCTCTTAGGGCTAACGGAAGTAAGGGATTTGAGGAGAATCCAGGAACGGGTTACTGAGTTTGGATGATCAGGCATGATCATATTGAATGGCGGTGCTGGCTCGAAGGGCCGAATGGCCCACTCCTGCACCTACTTTCTATGTTAGATATAAGGGTAACGGGATAGCAGATGAGAAAGCTGTAACACTGATAGCTTGCATGTGATTATTGTTTAAGTGCCAAAACAAATTATACCAGACAGAAACTATAGCTGCAGAAACATTTCAGCAAGGAGCCACCATCTTAAGGATGGAGGAAAACTGGCAAATCACAACCACTTGCATGGGATAAGAAATGATTCTTGCAGTTCTACCGAGAGCAAACGAATAATGCCACAAGGTCGAAAGGAAGGAAATTATCCACTTTTGAACTTACCACGAACATGGGCATTTTCCTCATTAGATCAGACATGCATTTGTACATGGAACTGGCAGCAGGATCAAGCAAGGCCTTCTTTGCCAGCATCTGTCGAGCCTCTGCCATTCGGCTTTGGAGTACGTAGCCAGTAATCTGGAAACAAAGGCATTTCTTAGGATGGGTCTCAAACCCCTCCACACAACCCACTCCCTGCTAACATTTCAGTTCCCTTTCCTTTTCAGATAAGGATACCAGTAACTAGCAGTCTGCCTGCAATTAATAATACAGAAATGTTCTATCTAAAATTCACAACAGCACTCCCATCGAGCTTATGACACACAGCTCAAGGCGAGCAAATGCTCTTTGTCAAATAGCTACTCACGCAGTAGAAGAACCCGACCATATCAATCATATTTCCAATGCAGGGCCAGTGCTTCCAATTGCCATAACCGGCCCAATCACTTGGACACCCACTTTCCAGTCCAGTCCAGAACACAACAAACAAGAAACAGAAGAGTATGCCATTTGGTACTCACATCTTTTTACATGACTGGGATTGATTTTGTACCTCACCACTAACCTCATCTCTTCAAATACCATTAATATCCACAAATCTATCAATCACAGATGTTCGTCCAAGGAGCAACCACTGACCCTTGGGGTAGAGAATTCCAATAATTTACAACCTTCACTTTGAAGAACTATCTTCTCAGCTGTGTTGAAGGGCTGAGCACTTACTTTGGGAGTCTGGTTACTGGATCTACACATCCCAGCCAGGGGACATACTTGGATGCAAGTTGCAAACACCCGAAGCCCCAGAACCATTCACTGCTACACCCACTAATCACAGCTTCACAACCCAAGAATGACCCATTTATTCCTGCTCAGTTTTATGTCTGTTAACCAATCCTCAATACCATGCCACTAGTTTTGTTTAATAACCACCTCTGTGGCACTCCGTTGTAGGCCTTCTGATGGTCTAAGCACACCAGTAGCATCCTTACTTACCAACTTTTAGTTTTTAGTTTTAGAGATGCCCTTCAGCACACCGAGTCCTTGCTGACCAGTGATCACTCTTACACTAGGTCTATCCTACACATTAGGGACAATTTACAGAAGCCAATTAATTTACAAACCTGTGCGTCTTTAGAATGTAGGAGGAAACCAGTGCACCCGAAGAGAACCTACATGGTCACACGGACAACCTGAAAATTCCATACAGACAGCATCCGTAGTCAGGATCGAACCCGGGTCTCTAGCGCTGTAAGGCAGCAACTCTACCGCCAAATGTGCCGCCGCAAGTTACAACCTCAGAACATGGCAACAGATTTGTCAAACTACATTTCATCTTTCCTTTGAATAGTGGGGTACCGATGCTGCCGACCAATCTATGGTGGACCCATTCTAGAACCAATGCATCTGTGAAAGATCACATGGTAGAAATATTGCACTTATTATCTCCTCAGCCATCTCTTCCAAAACCTTTGGTTACAGGTCATCTGACCATGTGGAATTTTTGAGTTATATTCCCAATAATGTCTCCATTCTTTTAACAAATTGCAAATTACTTCAGCTCCTGATTCACTCTAGATGTGTTCTTGCATATTTCAGGGAGGATTGCCATCGCTTCTTTCATGAAGCCAGACAAAAAATGTTCAATTCCTTGCCATTTTCATATTCTTAGATTAGAAGGTTTGCTCTTTCTTTACCAACCCATCCCCCTCTCCCCCCGCCTACCCACAATCCCACCCCACAACACTCCTAATCAGAATACACCGCCGTTGGCCTGGCGCGATCCTTGCTGCCCAATCACTTAACAATTGTGGGAATTCCAGCTTCAGAACCACTGGCCCATCTACTATCGCATCCACCGAGTTCACATGGTGAGACGCCACTTACCACATTCCAGTAGTACAGGTGTTGTGTGGGCTCTTCTGAGTCCATGAGCTGTTCAGCCATAGCATCCACTTGACAGATGTGCACTCTGACCCAGTCCAGAAGGAGTCCGATGAGAGAACCAGCTGAAACCAGACATTACTACCTTAGTGTTCAGCAGATTACAACCTCTTGCTGCAATGAGAGTTTAGCTTTTAGCCTCTTTTGACATTTCTATAAATATTTCCAAGCCTCACTTCTATGGACAATAGATCTGTTAAACTAAACTTCTTCTTTCCTTTGAATAGTGCGGCAGAGATCGCAGTGGTTTTCTTTATACTTGAACTTATTTTTCCTTTATTGCCATCACAAAGTTAAACTTGCCTTTGGCCAACATTCATGCCCTACCATCACACAGCAAAGGGCAGCAGTCACTTGGGTGATGTCTTCTATAATGTAGACTCCTACAATGCAGTCTCCTCTACATAGGAGAAATCCAACAGTTGATCCCCAGACAAGAGATTACAGATGCTGGAATCTGGAGCAACAACCAATCTGCTAGACGAATGAATGATGTTTCAGGATCCTGATGCAGGGCCTCAACCCAAAATGTTGACATTCTTTCACCCCAAACAAACGCTGCTTCACCCGCTGAGTTCCTCTGGCAGATTATTTGTTGTTACGGATTGGATAGTCGGATATTGCTTACAAATTTAATTCACAATCTTATTCTTATCTGACATGTCTGTCTGCAGTCTCCTCCACTGCCATAGTGAAACCCATTATAAACGAGAAGAACGGCATCAGTCGTTCCTCCAGGCACTTTGTCACCTCCTGGAATGAGCAAAACTTTCTAACTTCAGATAAACTGCTCTCTCATTGTTTCCCATTATCTTATTCCCCATTCTCACATTTTTTCTACAAAGTCCCTAACGGTCAGTACTCATGCACCTCATCACCTGCTCTGTCTTAGCTGTAAGGCAGCAACTCTACCACTGTGCCACGGTGCTGCACCTTGTTGTGAACCAAAATCACTTCATCCGGTTCAAACATCTAATCCCATACAACTGCAGACACCAGAAAATGTCCAAGAAGCTGCCAGCTTCTCGTAAATCTCAACGAGTCCAATGACATTCCAACAGGAAAGGAACCCGCCACTCACCTCTTACCTTGCTCTCTTGAAGTTATAAAATCGTGGGGTCAAGTCCCACTCTAGAAACTAAAGCACCCCAGTGCAGTACTGAAGCACTCTTGTTTGGGACACCGAAGATCCCATGTAACTATTTCAAACAAAGGAGTTATCTCTCGTGTGCTGGCTGACACAGGTCCCCAAATTAATATTAGTACCAGCACATTAGATGCAATGATACACCACCTCAAAACTACTGAACTGGCCATAAGGCACTTTGGGGACAGAGGTTGTGATAGCCACTTGATGAATGCAACTCTCTTACTGACCAAGACTTTCATAAACTCATCTCGTTCCCACAATATAAATTAATTGCTCATAGGAAATCATTAATATCACACATACTCTTAAGGCCAACGCGAAGAAAAATGTGAACAGAACGAAAATTGTAAACTGAACAGTAACACATGCAGCATCCCAAACTCACCTTGAGCTGCCTCGACATATAAAATCTCGCACAAGTTCCAGATCAGTTCTACTGCCGACAGAATCGAAACCTGCCATTGAAAGGATCATCACACTGTTATCTTCCATCAACAAAGTCTAAACATAGTTCAAAAAACAAGGAAGACACAGAGTGCTGGAGTAGCTCAGCAGATCAGGCAGCATATCAGGACAACATGAGTAGGTGACGTTTCAGGTCGGGATCCTTCTTAAGACTGATTGTAGGGGGATGGGGGTAAGAAAGATAGAAAGGAGGAGGGGCAGGACAAAGCCTGGCAGGTTATTGGCCTACAAGGCAGGGTCAGTTATTTGATAGGCATATGGTTGGACAGAGGCAAAAAACAGAAAGACAGAAGACCTAAGCAGTCCCTCAAGGTACACATGCATCTCCTCGAACTTCATCTACTTAATCCGGTATTCTGATGTGGCTTCCTGTACACCAGCAAGACCGTTTTGCAGAACATGGCTGTTACCCATTGAAACTCCCCTTCCCATTCCAATACTGACCTTGATATTCAGGGTCTCCTCCCACATCTTGTATTCTGCTTGGATAGCATATAACCCAACAATATAAACATTCAATTCTTCAATTTTAGTTAACTACTACATAACCCTCCCCTCTTGCCACATTCTCCCTTTCACCTACATTCCGTCATCTAGTTTCATAATTTGCAACTCTTCAATTCTTTTGTCTCATACCTTGTCTTTTCATCTCGAGCCTTTGACCAACCATCTACCTATCAAATAATTTTCCCCACCTCTGTTGGCCTAATAGAAATCTTGGAGGATTCACAGCATGGCGATTTGCTGAGATCTTAAATAAATACATCTGTATTTACAAAGGAGGGATGTTGAAGGTAGCAAATTTGGGAACGGGTCAAGGGGGTGGTACATGGATAATCTGGAGCAGGTCCGTATTAAGGAGATGTATGTCATGGGATGCATTAGGGTTGCTAAATCTCCAGGGCCAAATGAGATTTATCCCAGGTTCCTGCGGGAGGCAAGGGATGAGATAGCAGAGGCCCTGATGAATATAGAAACATAGAAAATAGATGCAGGAGTAGGCCATTCGGCCCTTCGAGCCAGCACCGCCATTCAATATGATCATGGCGGATCATCCTAAATCAGTACCCCGTTCCTGCTTTCTCCCCATATCCCTTGATTGTGTTAGCCCTAAGAGCTACTGTATAACTAACTCTCTCTTAAAAACATCCAGTAAATTGGCCTCCACTGCCTTCTGTGGCAGAGAATCCCACAGATTCACAACTCTCTGGGTGAAAATGTTTTCCTCATCTCAGTCCTAAATGGCCTACCTCTTATTGTTAAACTATGACCCCTGGTTCTGGACTCCCCAACATCAGGAACATTTTTCCTGCATACTTTTTGTGTCTTTGTTTGCCAGAGAGGAGGAGCCAGACGCCTTGTAAGATAGCTTGTGTTCCTCCTTTATCTAAGAAGGGCAGCAGGAATAAGACAGTTAACTATAGTTCAGTGTACTTTATTTTTGGAGAAAAGGGTAGGATTTATGTACACTTTGAAAGGCAGTGAATGATCAGATATTTGTTTGGGGGAGAACCTGTCTTAATAGTCATCCCTCAGTCAAAATTGCTAAAATTATTACCCGATCAACAGGACAAGACTATTTGTGGAAGCTGCCCCACAACCTAATCATAACAATAACTCCTTCACTAGGTACTCTAGGACCAGGACATCCCAAGACTGTGAACATAACTGTACAAACGCATAGCTTGTTGGCTGGGAAATGGCAGCTATACTTGTGCTTAAGCCAAGCTGCTACTGTGCAGGGAGTATTGTGGGGGCAAAAATAGAGGAAGATTTACGCCAAATCTTAACTGGTACTGCACCTGTGCCAAAGCATTTTATTTGAACAAAATTGTTATGCTAACTACAGATATTAAGGAAAATATTTTAATGGTTGTCTGTTTTGCTGGCAAATGTACACCATACTGGTTTGTATATTCTTATCAAATTTGTTCACGAAACAGCTGGATAGTTGAGACAAAACTTCCCTGAAGATGCAAGACTTAACATGTAATTGATTTAAAAATCAATGTACTCAGCAGCTAGCAAATTTTTCGCATGCGTGAGTGCGTGCGTAGAATTAGGGGCCAATGTACATCTATTCACAAACAATCCATCAATAGTTCAATTGCCCATCTTCAATGATAACGCCCCTCATCATACTTAATAAAGACCAACATAAGACACTAACAATCTCTCAGTCCCCATAAAATAGGAAATCAGCACATAAAGAAAAAGGAGAAAAGGCCTCTCCCAAAGTACAGAACCACAGAGCCTGAATTTTCTACATGCCCTGTAGCATTAAGGAGAGGCATACGTCAACAATGATCACATCATTTTGAAGATTACCCATCTGTATTCCTCATAACAGGACAGAGGAACAGAAATGCATCCAATAAATCTCCTGCTTAAACTAACGGAATATATACACATTTATACAGGACTTAAATATAAACATACCTGATCTTCAAACTCCATTGACAAGTTTTGATCACGAGAATAAACTGGGAAAATAAAAATAAATATTTCTTGCAGATACTTCAAGAATGCAAAACACAAACAGTCGAGAGGGCAGGTTAGTGAGGATGAAGTACAATGGAAATGCATGACTGGATACAGAAAGGAAATGCCACAATTAAAGGAAAAGCATGGAAACTGTAGACCAGTCGGCCTAATATCTGTGGTAAGTTACTGGAGAGGATTACGAGGGATAAATTATATATTCATTCGGATAGAGATGCTGATTAGGGATTGCACGTAGGGGATAAGGACTCATAAACCTGATTGAGTGTCTATCTTCAAATTATCTTACACTTGTACAAGACATTGGTGAAGCCGCATTTCGGGGAATTGTGTTCAGTTTTGGTCACCCTGCTATAGGAAGGTTGTCATTAACCGGGAAAGAGTGTAGAGAAGATTCACGCAGATGTTGCCAGAATTCAAAAGCATTCACTTTTGGAGAGCTAGGACTTTATTCCTTGGACCACAGAAGGCCAAGAAGTGATCTTAAAGAGGTGTATAAAATCATGAAGGGAATTGCTAGGGTCTATGAACAATCTTTTACCCAGAGTAGGGGAATCAAGAATTAGAGGACATAGGTTTAAGGTGAGAGAGCAAAGATTTAATAGGAACCTGAAAGGCAGCTTTTTCAGAGAGATATATAGAGGTGGAGTTATTGAATAAGCTGCCAGAGGCAGATACTATAACAGTATTAAAAGACATTTGCACACATACGTGGATATGAAAGGTTTGGAGGGATACGGTATGAACCAAATGTAGGCAAATAGTACTAGCCTAGATGGGGTACCTTGAGCCACATGGACAGGTTGAGCCGAAGGCCTGGTTCCATGTAGTGCGACTATGACATACTGGAAAACCAATTGTGGAAGCAGAAATTGACATTTTCAAGGTGGAACCAATTCAATCAGAGCAGGAAAAAAATGAATAGACATAGACCATTTTTCAAAGCATAGCAGGGACCAGCTCTCAGAAAACACCAACAGTTTGGAAGACTTGCATATAATTATTTTCTCTGTGACAGATTCTTCATCACATCATGACAAGCAACTTACCAGATATTGCTGTTTTATGCAGCTCCTCCAGATAAGCCCTCATCACTGAACGGTAGTTTCTGCTAATATGTATTAATCTGCAACAACAATCGCCATCCGTTACATAATGGAAATGTGTTATCCTATTCACCCACCCACCCACCACGCGGGACATTAACCCTTGACGTCTGGTCACAGTTTTGCACAAATAAAGCATAAGCCTGCTGCTGACTGCTCACAGCATTTCATGGTCACCCAGTTCTGAGTTGCCAGAGCAGATCTCCCAATCTGAAGCTTTCCCCATACAGCATAACTGTACCCTTGGAACTTTACTGAACTTTACTTGTTAGAGGCCCATCAGATGCCATGACCGCACACTTCCAGTAACGTCAAACATACATTCAGCTTCCAAAATTTATTCATAAGTTTGTGATAACACTCTAATCAGCATAAAGACATCTGTTCAAAGTGGTTAGGTTAATGACCGAGGCCGACATATCTGTGGTTACCTGGTGCCTCTCTCAAATATTCTGACAAAAATGGAAGGCATATAAATGTCCACGCTGTGGGTGTGCTGTGTATACAGGGTTGGATTTGCACTATCCCATCATGCCACGTAGTTTTAATGTGCTTAGCTCCGAATACTACATTTTATTCCTCATGTTTCAGTTCTGGCCAACAACTGAATTATCGAGGCAATAATAAGGATTTCAGTGCATTATCAAATTGGCCTCTACTCCTGCCCATATAGTTTCACCTGGATGATTAGCCACTACATCCAAAGCATCAGACTACAATGTGAAGAAAAACAATTGATACCAATTTATTGCCATAAATGGACTCCCCGTCAATCAGAGATCACAGTCAGCTTCAAGAGGGGGAGAAACCCAAAAATTAGTTTCTACTCACTGAGTTTTGTTGTTTGGGCTATCCTTCTGGGTTTTCTGAAGTGTCATGAAGATGCCATGTGACTCATTGAAAAGTTTGCTCAGAATTGGCGAGTATATATCCTTATCTTTGAGAACAACTTGAATGGTGGTCATCTGCGATGAAGTACCAGAGGGATTTTCTGTGGTTTGACCAGAAAGAACGGCTGTGACATTCAGCTCTACATAGTGGAACACAACCCCCACAAACTGTATCACCAGATCCAGCAGCTCCTTCATTTACAATAGAATAGTTAAAACAATGGAAAGCTAGTCTCACAAAAGGCTAGTGGAAGAAAGGTGAAACTGCCATAGATATCCGAGTAACATATAACACGGAACCCCTTCGGTTCACTGTCCCAGCCAACAATTAAACCTACACTAATCCCATTTTTACACTCTGTTCGTTCCCACCCACTTACATACACACCAAAGGCAATGAACAGCAGCCAAATGACCTACTAGCTGTGTCTTTAGGATGTGGGAGGAAACCAGAGTATCTGGGGAAACCCACCTTGTCACATGAGAGCATGCAAATCCCACATAGACTGCGTGGGAGATTGGGATTGAACCTGGACTGCCAGAGCTGAGGTAACAACTCCAGTCACTGCACCACCTTTCCATGAAACCGAAACGATCTAAACTTAATTCCTTCTTCAAAGTCAAGCTAGGCAAATGAGACTTGCGTTCTTAGGGTCCAAGTTCAGAGTTCCCTGAAAGTGGCTACACAAGAAAGAGAGAAAGGACATATGGCATGTTTGCCTTCATCTGTTGAGGCATTGAATATAAGTATCAGGAAGTTATGTTCCAGCTTTATAGGACTTTGAGAGGCCAGATTTGGAGTATTGTGAGCAGTTCTGGTCAACCCATTACAGGAAGGGGTAGAAGCTTTGGAACAGGCGAAAAGAGGTTTACCAGCATGCTGCCTGGATTCTAGGGCAATAGGTATAAAGAGAGGATGGAGAAAGATGAGGCAAAGTTAAAAGAAGCTTTGCGGAGCATTCTTTTTAAAACAGAGAGTAGTGGGTGCCTGTCACCTGCTGCTTGGATGGTGGTGGAGGAATTTACAATAGTGGAGTTTACAGGGTTTTAGATAGGTACATGGATATGCAGGGAATGGAGGGAAATGGACCATGTGCAGGCAGAGGAGATTAGCTTAATTTGGCATCAAGTATGTCACAAATATTGTGGGTTAAATGTCCTGTTCCTGTGCTGTGGGTGTTGGAGAACGTTGAATCTCTGTTGCAGAAAGAAGCTGAAGGCTTTAAAAATCTACCTTCTGGAGGATGGAGGCTTTCCTGTGTTGCCATTTCCAAATGGTTGGGAACTAAACCCCAATATATCAAACATAGGTAATTTGATTTTATTAAAAAAAAGATAAATAATGCTTGTACATCACATTACCTTTCCGGTCATTTTGTGTTGGATAAACCAACATTTCTGTAGGACCCCACTCAAACCCTATGGGTCCTCTAGGATCAATTCCTGGAATGTCCTGATATCACAGAGAAGAAAAAAATTGTTTACACAGACGAAGAAACAACTTGTTAGCTTTGCTAATGGAGCGTCAGTCATGGAAAGATACCACAGAGAAGCGAAGGAAATACGGCACATCTTGGTGCACAATACGTAACAGCATGCCATAACCTGAGAGACGGTGAATGACCAACATGCACATGTATACGCACACACTAATTGACATTAACTAACACTAAGAAATTAATATTGAATTGCTAAACTTGTTATTGTGTTGTACTGCTTCCAGCTGCAAGAACGTGTAGCAATCAATAAAGGGCTATAGGCCTATTGCAAGTTTATGTACAGGGACATACCTATCCAAACACTGTATACTTGTATTTATACTTATGCATTTCAAATATGTATGTCATGTTTTATACTTTGGCAATATAACAATGTTTTTTTATCATGCCAATAAAGTTTTTTAATTGAAAAAATTGAAATTGAAATTGAATCAGGACAGGATGAGTCTGCACTGACCCCAATAACCCATTTATACCAATCCTACATTAATTCCAATTCCACAATACCTGCCAACTCCTCCCTTTGACATATGGAGCAATTTACAGGGACCAATTAACCAACGGACACGCACCCTTTTAGGATGTGGGAGGAATTTGGAGAAAACTCCAGGCGATCACAAGAGGGAGGGAAAACGCACAAACTCCACAGAGACAACACCGAGACCCCGCACTCCGCCGCTACACTGCCCGGACACCCGACCCCCCCCCCCCTCCCCCCCTCCCCCTCCTCCCCCTCCTCCTCCTCCATAGGCGCTTCCCCGGTCCATCTCCTCCAGCCCCTCGGTTCCTACCCCCAGTGCCATCGCCTCTCTCTCACCGTGACTTGGAACGCGCTCTCGTCCTCCATCTCCATCCCGCGCTCCGGCCCACTCCGGCGCCCTGCAGCTACGCACTGGCGTCATCCGGGAGCGACACTGAAAGAAAGGGCGGGCCGGTCACTTTGCCCGAAACGTCACCCATTCCTCATCTCCAGAGATGCTGCCTGTCCCGCTGGGTTACTCCAACATTTTGTGCCTATCTTTGGTATCATTCAAACTTCCCCTCCTTCTACTATATCCCCTTCTCTCCTCCAACCAAATCGTCCATCTCTCTGTTTTAAGAAGGAACTGCAGATGCTGGAAAATCGAAGGTACACAAAAATGCTGGAGAAACTCAGCGGGTGCAGCAGCATCTATGGAGCGAAGGAAATAGGCAAGGTTTCGGGCCGGTTCGGCCAGAAACGTTGCCTATTTCCTTCGCTCCATAGATGCTGCTGCACCCGCTGAGTTTCTCCAGCATTTTTGTGTACCATCATCTCTCTTCATCTATATCCCCCATCTGAGAAGAGAAGAGAAGGCTTCTCTTCTCTCTTCCAACCAAATCTTCCAATTAGCTTACAATGGCTCCTTGAAAGTGGCAACACAAGTAGATAGATTGATCAAGAAAATGTACAGTATGCTTACCTTCATCAGTTGAATTAATGCGTTTCGGAGTAATGTTGCAGCTTTATAAAACTTTAGTTTGGCTGGATTTGGAGCATTGTCGGCAGTTCTTGTCGCACCATTACAGAAAGGATGTGGAGGTTTTGGGGAGGGTGCAGAAGAGGTTGCCAGAATGCTACTTTGAGTAAAGGGTATTAACATAAGGAGAGGTTGGACAAACTTGGGTTGTTTTGTTAGAAACAGCTTCTTCCCCACAGCTATCAGGCTATTGAACTCAACCCAAACAAAACTCTGAACATTAATAGGTCATTATCTGTTTATTTGTACTTTATCTGTTTTATTTATTGATGTGTGTATATATTTATACAATGGGATATGGACACACTGATCTGTTCTGTATTTATGCCTTCTATATTCTGTTGTGCTGAAGCAAAGCAAGAATTTCATTGTCCTATCTGGGACACATGACAATAAACGCTCTTGAATCTTGGAGTGTTGGTGATTGAGGGGAGACCTGATAGATGTGTATAAGATGATAAGAGCTATAAATAAGGGAGACAATCAGTACCTTTATCCCAGGATGGAATGTCAAAAACTAGAGGGCATAGCTTTAATGTCAGAGGGGGAATTTTTTAAAGAAATGTGCAAGATTTATACAGTGTGCTGCCAAATGTGGTGGTGGAAGCAGACAGGATAGTGGCAGGGAATGGAGGGATATAAATCACAATGCAGACAGAGTTGATCAGTTAAACTTGCATTGTTCACTACAGACATTGTCACCCAAAGGCCGGTTTCTGTGCTGTACTATGTGGATTTAGTGTAAGGAAGTTTGAGTACACCAGTAAAATTGTCTTACAATAATTATACAGTTCTCTAGTAAGATTACACAAGTCAAGTCCAAACCCTTAATAATCAGCGACTATGATAGATTCCTTCGATGGTGGGGAGGTCAGAGCCGGTGATGGTCTGGGCAGTGTTTACAACTTTTTGCAGTCTTTTCTGCTCCTGGACGTTCAAGTTGCCAAACCAGGCCACCTTGCAACCAGTCAATATACTTTCTACTGTGCACCTGTAGAAGCTCAAGAGAATCCTCTTTGACATACCGAATCTCCGTAATCCAGGAAGTAGAGGCGCTGATGTGCTTTCTTCATGATTGCGTCAGTGTGCTGGGTCCAGGAAAGATCGTCGGAAATATGCACCCCCAGGAATTTGAAGTTTTTGACTCTCTCCACCATGAGAGTTGATGTAAACAGGATTGTGGGTCCTCAACCTTCCTCTTCCAAAGTCCACAATCAGTTCTTTGGTTTTGCTGATATTGAGAGCCAAGTTGTTGTGCTGGCACCATATGATCAGTCGGTCGATCTCACTTCTATACTCTGACTCATCACCATCTGTACAACACTTTCTCCTGAAGAGTGTTTCTGATCTGTCGGACAGGTGTTGGGGGGGGGGGGGGTTCTTTATTATAGAGATAATTCTTCTGTCATCAGCTGTCAAAAGAGGTCTTCCTTGGCCTGCCAGTCACTTTGCGATTAGTAAGCTCACCAGTGCTCTCTTTCTTCTTAATGATGTTCCAAACAGTTGATTTTGGTAAGCCTAATGTTTGGCTGATGTCTCTACCAGTTTTATTCTTGTTTCTCAGTCTCATAATGGCTTCTTTGACTTTCATTGGCACAACTTTGGTCCTCATGTTGATAAACAGCAATATAAGTTTCCAAAGGTGATGGAAAGACTGGAGGAAAGACTAAGTGCTGAGAGCTCTCGTATACCTGCATTCAGGAAGCAATTTAACACACCTGAGCAATTACAAACGCCTGTCCGACCATATCGCGGTGCTGCTTCTTCCTGCCTACAAGCAGCAATTGAAGAGTGCACCCCCAGAAGTGAGGACAGCACAGAGCTGGTCGGGGGGGGCAGAAGAACAACTCCAGGACTGTTTGGAGTCTGTAGACTGGGCAATGTTCAAGGACTCGGCAACGGACTTGAACGAATATGCCACAGTCGTTACAGACTTCATAAAGAAATGTGTGGAGGACTGCATCCCTACAAAAACCTTCCGAGTGTTTCCCAATCAGAAACCTTGGATGAACTTTGAGATCCGCACTCTCCTGAAGTCCAGACACAGGGCATTCACCTCCAATGATACAGTGGCCTACATGAAGACCAGATACGACCTTGGGAAGGCCATCAAAAAGGCCAAAAGGGACTTATGCTCCAAACTGGAGGACGAGACAGATGTTCGGCAGCTGTGGCAGGGTCTGAATGCAATCACCTCCTACAAGGCAAAACCAGGAGGCAGCTCGAATGCCGGTGTAACATCACTCCCTGACGAGCTCAATGTGTTTTACGCACGCTTTGACAGGGAGAATACTGATGTGCCTTCCCGATCCCCCATTCGCTGCGATGGCATTTCAGTCTCAGTCACAGAGGCCGATGTCAGGAAATCCTTCAGAGGGGTGAACCCCCGAAAAGCACCTGGTCCTGATGGTATACCCGGTTGTGTTCTAAAAACCTGTGCGGACCAACTGGCGGGAGTTTTTACGGACATTTTCAACCTCTCACTTCTGAGGTCTGAGGTCCCCACCTGCTTTAAAAGGGCATCAATTATACCGGTGCCCAAGAAGAGTAAGGTGACATGCCTCAATGACTATCGACCAGTGGCACTAACGCCGGTGGTGATGAAGTGCTTTGAGAGGTTGATCATGGAGCAAATCAACTCTTACATCGACAAAAACCTGGACCCACTGCAGTTCGCGTACCGCCACAACAGATCAACGGTGGATGCGATCTCGCTGGCCCACCACTCCGCACTGGACCACTTGGACAACAAAAACTTATATGTCAGGCTGTTATTCATTGATTACAGCTCGGCATTTAACACAATCATCCCCTCCAAACTGGTTACCAAACTCGCAGAACTGGGTCTCTGCGCATCCCTCTGCAACTGGATCCTTGACTTCCTCGTCCACAGACCACAGTCTGTTCGTATTGGTGGAAATGTGTCAGCCTCAATAACAATCAGCACGGGAGCACCTCAAGGCTGCATGCTCAGCCCCCTGCTGTACTCACTCTATACCCATGACTGCGTAGCGAACCACAGCGCGAACTCCATCATCAAGTTCGCTGACGACACCACTATTGTGGGGCGTATCACTGATGGGGATGAGTCAGAGTACAGAAGAGAGATCGAGCAACTGTCCATATGGTGCCAGTGCAATAACCTGGCCCTCAACACCAGCAAAACCAAGGAACTGATTGTGGACTTTGGAAGGAGTAGGAGGGGGACCCACAGCCCCATTTATATCAACGGGTCGATGGTTGAAAGGGTCAAGAGCTTCAAATTCCTGGGCATGCACATCTCTGAAGATCTTTCCTGGTCCGAGAACACTAATGCAATCATCAAAAAAGCACATCAGCGCCTCTACTTCCTGAGAAGATTACGGAGAGTCGGATTGTCAAGGAAGACTCTCTCTAACTTCTACAGGTGCACAGTCGAGAGCATGCTGACCGGTTGCATCGTGGCTTGGTTCGGCAATTTGAGCGCCCTGTAGAGGAAAAGACTACAAAAAGTAGTACACTGCCCAGTCCATCATCGGCTCTGACCTTCCTTCCATCGAGGGGATTTATCGCAGTCGCTGCCTCAAAAAGGCTGGCAGTATCATCAAAGACCCACACCATCCTGGCCACACACTCATCTCCCTGCTACCTTCAGGTAGAAGGTACAGGAGCCTGAAGACTGCAACAACCAGGTTCAGGAATAGCTACTTCCCCTCAGCCATCAGGCTATTAAACCTGGCTCGGACAAAACTCTGATTATTAGCAACCACTTTCTGTTATTTGCATTATCAGTTTATTTATTCATGTGTGTATATATTTATATCATGGTATATGGACACATTTATCTGTTTTGTAGTAAATGCCTACTATTTTCTGTGTGCTTAAGCAAAGCAAGAATTTCATTGTCCTATACAGGGACACATGACAATAAACTCACTTGAACTTGAACTTGAACTTGATGCCATGTGTCCCAAACATTAAGGTGCCCTGAAATGGGGGGACTATGTATAAACACAGCTGTAATTTCTACATGGTGAAACCAAAATGTATAAAAATACCCTTTAATAAAATCTGACAATGTGCACTTTAACCACATGTGATGTTTTCTATTACAAATCTCAAATTGTGGAGTACAGAGGCAAATAAATAAATGATGTGTCTTTGTCCCAAACATTATGGAGGGCACTGTATGTAGAGGAATTTCTATGTTCAGTCATAAGTCGCTGTAATTCTCTATTGCAATGAGTTATGGTGGTACAGTGAATACACAATGCAGAAATTGCCAAACATTCAAACTATGAAGATTAAATGGGTGTGGGAAGAATGGGAAAGTGATGCCAAGATTGGATCACCCATGTTTGTACTGAATGGCAAAGAAGGCTCAATGGCATAATTGGCCTGCACCTGCTTCTATTCCCCATGTATACGCTAGATAAAAGCTCTTCACGCATTAGTGTGGTAGAAATCTGAACTTCTTTTCCATGTGAGGTGGTTACTGAGCAGTCAGTTGCTGATTCTAAATTTGAGCTGGATTGTTATGAACTGACAGGTATATGAAGCTCAGTTATGGGCCAACTATGATCTCATTGCATGGAGTAATAAACTTATGGGACCAATTGGCCCACAATAGTTTTTATGTTGCCAGTGACAGGGTCCAGTAACTAGACAGTGGGGCACCCAACAACCAGGTTGTGTGACAAGTGACAGCCTGTTAGGACCAGTAGTTACAGGGGCTGCAGTATTGGAACTTCATTAAGAGTACACTGGTTATTTTGTTCTTCACTTAGTAGCACTCTCATCTCTGAGCCAGTAGTTTGTGGGTTCAAGGCTTATTCTAGAAATTCCAGCTCCAAAGGTTCTCAGGTGACATTCCATTTAAAGCAAAAAAAACATTCCAACACCTGTAGTCATAAGGTCATAAGTGATAGGAGTAGAATCAGCCCATTCGGCCCATCAAGTCTACTCCGCCAATCAATCATGGCTGATGTATCTCTCCATCCTAACCCCATTCTGCTGCCTTCTCCAATAACCTCTGACACCTGTACTAATCAAGAGTCTATCTATCTGCATTAAAAAATATCCACTGCCAGTCTCAACAGCCTTCTGTGGCAAAGAATTCCACAGATTCACAACCCTCTGACTAAAGAAATTCCTCCTCATCTCCTTCCTAAAAGAGCGTCCTTTAATTCTGAGGCTATGACCTCTAGTCCTAGACTCTCCGACTAGTGCAAACATCCTCTCCACATCCACTCTACCCAAGCCTTTCACTATTCTGTATGTTTCAATGGGCCCCCCCCTCATTCTTCTAAACTCCAGCGAGTACAGGCCCATTGCCAACGCCCATCATAGGTTAACCTCCTCATTCCTGGGATCATTCTTGTAAACCTCTCTGGACCCTCTCCAGAGCCAGCACATCCGTCCTCAGAAATGGTGCCCAAAATTGCTCACAATATTCCAAATGTGGCCCTATCAGCGCTTTATAGACCCTCAGCATTACATCCCTGTTTTTCTATACAAGCCCTCTTGAAATAAATGCTAGTATTGGGTTTGCTTTCTTTACTACCGATTCGACTTGCAGATTAACTTTTTGGGAATCCTAAACCAGCTCTCCCAAGTCCCTTTGCACCTCCGTTTTCTGGATTCACTCCCCATTTAGAAACTAGTCTACGCCTTTATTCCTGCTACCAAAATGCATGACCACACTTTATTACACTATATCCCATCTGCCACTTCTCTGCCCACTCTCCCAACTTTTCCAAGTCCTTCTGCAAAGTCCCTGTTTTCTCTACACTACCAGCCCTTCTACCTATTTCGTATTATCCTCAAACTTGGCCACAAAGCCTTCAATCCCCTCGTCCAAATCATTAATATACAATATATGGTTTTTTGTGTCTCCATGATACTCCATCTATCTGTGTATGCAAATGATAATTGTTCTAATTATGGATAATGCAAGTAATATTGCGAGCTGCTTGGATTCATCTTTTTTATTCAATTCTCCATATTATCTCATAAATGTGCAAATGATGTGCATTTTCATCTACCATTCTGCTCCCCATTTTCTAAAGTACTATTCATGTCCTCTGAATCTCATATTATTTTCATATTTCCTTGTTTCATAGAAGGAGGTTATTCAGCCCAAAAAGTAAATGAGAGCTCTCAGATCAATCTTATTCCAGGAGCTGTACGTGATGGATTTGTGTATCATCGTGTGACTCACTCGAGAACAGACGCATGCACGGTCCCCACCACCTGGGACGCCGCACGATTGGCAGTCCCGCCAACAGTCTGTTTGTTTTATCATCATACTTTTAATTTTTTTTGTGTGTTAAAAGTTCATGTAAATGTTCTCTGGTTTGTTTTATGTCGGGGGAGTGGTTGGTGGAAACTTTTATTGAGTTTCCTACCTTGCCGGAGATGCGATTAATTTTCGGATCGCATTCTCCGATCGCTCTGCAGCCTACCATCGATGGAGCTGGAGGCCTCCTTGGATTGACCTTGGGCCCCACCGGGGGACGCATCGGAGTCGATCCCTGGCCTGCAGACTTTACATCGGGAGCTCACAGTTTCGGGAGCGGCCGTGGATGTCGGGACCAGCCCCGACCTGGGGTTCGATTGTCCGGCGTGGGGAAGCTGACATCCATCCAATGCAGGAGCTGATCGCCTCGAAGCGAAGGGCCTGCCGCCGTCAAGATCATCCCGTCAATGGAAGGCTCGAGGCCCACGACCGCGGGAGAGCAAAGGGAAGAGAATGAACTTTTTTTCGCCTTCCATCACAGTGAGGAATGTGGAGGCGTCACTGTGATGGATGTTTATGTTAAAATGTGTTTTGTGTGTTCCGTTGCTTTTTATTTTTGTATGACTGACTTGGCAAATGAAATTCCTCGTATGCTGCAAAACATACTTGCCTTATGAACTTTAAGTTTATGAAAGAGAAAGAAAGAGATTAATAAAGATATATAATAATTTTTATGTAGGGGTTCCCTGAGACATGACAATTATTTCAAGGGTTCCGCAAGGGTAAAAAGGTTGAAAAACACTGGTCTGGAGAATGGTGATGTTGGAGACATAAATCCACACCAACCATCAATCACCCATGCACATTACTTTGATGTTATCCCACTTTCTCATGCACTTCCTTCACATTGAGAGCAATGAGAGATTGGTAATGGCCTACATTTGTGTTAATCTTGTGAACAATCTAACACCCCTGAAATTTGCATACAAGAAAAACAGGGGACTCCATTTTACTTGCTCAACATTTAATGCTGGATCACCTTGACAATAAGAACACTTATGTCAGGAATGGGTAGGGGGACCGGAGAGGGTTGGAGGAGTGTGATATGTAGAGGGAAAATGTGTGGGGGATTGAAGGGAAAGGGATTGGATGCAGAGGGAAAAGGATTGAAAGTCAAAGAATGAGGCTGGATAAAAGCGGGAGGCATGGAGCAAAAGTGTGTGGGGGTAGGAGGGTGAGTAAAGGGGGAGCAGGGAATAGTTGAATAAAGAGTTAAGAGTGTTTTATTGTCATATGTCCCAGATGGAACGATAATATTCTTACTTGCAGCAGCACAACAGAATATGTAAACATAGTACACTGTAAATAATATAATAAACAAGAAAAAAAAGTTCAGTGCGGGATATTTGCGAGTGGGCAATGTCTGAATACCCGTCCAAAAGTGTGATAATCAGCTGCTAAAGCTTCCACTTTACAACTGTCTCATCGTCCTGGTAGATGATTCTGAACATGACATTATCTTTAAATCTTTGGAGCATCTTGGTATCTCAGTTCCTTCCTCAGATCTTTACCTTGAGAGTCTCTTCGACCAATTTAATTAATTCCATGTAATATCAAGAAATGACCAAGGCAACTGGGTCTGTCAAAAGCTGTGGAACATTGCAACATACTGACGAAGTGCTGAAGCTTTGCACTCCAGAACCAGTTTCAACTTCACAATTCATGCTGTCTGGCTATAATGCTGGCACTTGCCCAAGAATGTAGAAAAATGTCTGAGTTGTCCTGTCCACAAAAAGGAGAAATTGATTTTAGTTGATTAGTGCCCAGTTAACATCTTCTCAATCAGCAGCACAGTGATGAAAAGTGTTATTGGCACAGGTATTTCTCAAAAGATTCTCAAATATCCGGAGGCCACTTAGCCAACAATATCAGGTCTCAGAACATTAACCTTCCTACTCTCCTTACTTCCCTAGAGCCCTGCAACTTATTGTCTCTGAGTTGCCTTTCACTTCACCTGACTTGGTTTAGTTCTGAAATTCAACGTGAAAACAGGGCCTTTGGCCCGCCGAGTCCACACCGACCATCGATCACCCGTGCACACTAGTTCTATCTTATATAATTTTCTCATCCATTCCCTTCACATTAGGAGCAATTTTATGGAAGCCAATTAACCTGTAGACTTGCACATCTTTGGGATGTGAGAGAAAATAAGAGCATCCAGAGGAATCACAGGGAGAACATGCAAACTCCATACTGTAAACACCTGAGGTCAGGATCGAACTTGGGTCCCTGGCGCTGTGAGGTAGCAGCTCTATCAGTTAGGTCAACATGCAGCTCAAGACTTGGAGAGGATGGAGGGCAGTTGTGATGAGGAGAGATTGGAAAGGTTGGTTTTATTCTCATTGGAACATAGGAGGCTGAGGGGTGAACTTACAAAGGTTTACAAAATGAGGGGCACATTTAGGATAGTATTTTTTTCCAGGATCGTGGAATCTCGAACCAAAGGGCATTTGTTTAAATTGAGAGGGGAGAAATTTAAAGGTGAATTGAGGGGTAAGATTTTCATAGAGGGTGGTGTCTATCTGGAACAAGCTGGCAAGGGAAGTGACAACTGTAACATTTAAAAGCCATTTGGAGAAATACTTAAGATAAGAGAGACCTAAAGGGATATGGGCCTAATGTGACAAATTAGATTAGTGTAGATGGGCATCAGGGTTCGAATGAACGAGATGGGCCAAAGCAGCCTATTTCTGTACCATTCTATGATTCTAGGACCCTATTGTAAAATACAACAATTAACCTATCAGCGAGTCATTCGTTTATGGAAGGAAACTGAAGAACTCACACACTCTGAGGAAGAACAGTCAAACCCCACACAAACACACCCAGAGGTCAGGCTCATACTCAGACCTCTGCAGCTGTACCAACTAATATGTTGATCTTCTTTTTATTTTGGATTTAGGCAAGACCATTTAGCTTCAAATTTCATTGCAGCCTTGGTCCAAACAATCCCCAATGAGCTGAATGCAGAGCTGAGGTGAAAATGACCGCCCTTGATAACCACGTAGCACTTGATTGTGTAGCATCAAAAAGAGCCGAAAAAGCAAATGAAAAGACATCAGATGAAAGTACCACTGGCAGGAATCGTACCTCACTCAAATGAAGATGTTCGTGGTTGTTGGAGGTTAATAATTTAAATACCAGGATATCACTGCAGAATTTCCTCAGGTATATGTTGTGGACCCAACCATCTTCAGCTGGTTTCCATTCATGCCATACACCTGCCTGACTTAGAAACAGATCACATTAGTAACTGAGATTAGTTACAGATAAGTGGAGAAATGGCAGATGAAGTTTTCATCCGAATGAGGTGTTGTACTTTGAGGGGTCGAATATGAGAAAGTTCACAGCAAGGAACATAACAACAATGATGTACAGGGAGGTTTTGGGGTCCAAGTCCATAGCTCCCTGAAAGTGGCAATACAAGTAGATAAGATTGGTAAAGAAGGCAAATGGTATGCTTGTCTTCATTAGTCAAGGCATGGAGTATAAGAGTTAGGAAGTCATATTGCAGCTTAAAACATTGTTTAGGGCACATTTGGACTATTATGTGCAGTTCTGGTTGCTCCATTACAGGAAGCCTGCAGTCTTTGGAGTGTTCAGAAGAGGTTTACCAGAATGCTGCCTGGATTAGAGGGTATTAGCTAGGAGAGATTGGACAAACTTGGATTGTTTTCTCTGGTGTATTGAAGGTTGTGGGGAGACTTGATAGAAGTATATAACATTCTGAGATGCATAGATAGGGTAGACAGAATCTTTTTCCCAGGGTGGAAACGTCAAAGGGAGAACACAAGTACTGCACATGCTGGAATATTGAGAAAAAAACAAAGTGCTGGAAGATCTCAGCAGGTCACACAGCATCTGTGGAGAGGAATTGACAGATGACTTTTCAAGAAGAGGCCCTTCTTCACTCAAGCCCCCACAGGTGCTTCCTTATCAGCTGAGTTTCTCCAGCAATTGTTTTTTGCTGGAAATGTCAGATTAGATGGTATAATTTCAAGGTCAAAGGGGGGGAAAGTTGTAAAGGAGATCAGCAGTTCATATTTTTTTAATATAGAGTGGTGGGTGCCTGAAACACACTGTCTGGGAAAGTGGAGGACCCAGATATAATAATGCCATTTAAGAGGCTTTTACCAGGCATGTGAAAATGCAGGGAATGTAGGGATATAGATCACAAGCAGAGAAGATTTGTTTATTTTGGCAAAGATAGACACAAAAAGCTGGAATAACTCAGTGGGACAAGCAGCATATCTGGAGAGAAGGAACGAGTGACATTTTGGGTCGAGACCTTTCTTCAGACCATCCGTTTGGTTTAGATATTGTGGGCCAAAGGGCCTGTGTTGAGTTGCCTTGTGAGTAAATTATAGTACCATCTACCTAATAGTACTAGGGCAAAACCTTCACCAACAAACAGCTCATGACTCCTTCCCAAGGGCAATTTGGGATGGATAAAATACACTCTGGCCTTGCCATAAATATCCACATCCCATATAATGAATAAACAAAGATGGTTCCTGATAACTTACACTACTGTACATGATCCCAATCTACTATTTGTCAGTGTTGGTAAGGATGCTTAATATCATAGGTGAGTCCATCTAATTAAACAAAGAGCTAGGTGGCAACACAAGGAACTGCAGAATCTTGAGAAAAACACACAGAGCTGAAGTAACTCAGCTGGTCAGGTAGCATCTGTGGAGGGAATACTCAGGGGGGCTTTCCGGTCGAGATCCTTCTTCAGACCCAGAGATGGGTGGAGTACGGGAGCGAGCATTCAGAAATGGGAAGAGAACAGGGTCCACTACCTGAGTATCAGGCCTACAAAGCAGGGTGAAGTGCAGATGCACCCTACGCTCTCTGCAATTGTGCAAGGCGACATCCCACCCTCTGCCCTACCTGCCATCCCTCCAAGTGAGGGTGAGGGTGCGCGATCCATCCCTGACGTAATCGGCGTTGTCCTGGGTGAGTCACGTGTGCTGGTCCTCCGCGGCGCGCGCCTGGCCCCGCCCCCTGCCACTCTTCCCGCCTCACGCTGTTGACGCGCGCCCAATCGGGTTCGGGGCCGGGTCGCGGGGACACGCACGTTGCCTTTTATCATCGTACGTGCGCGCGAGCGAGAGCCGCCGGGGGCGCGCACCGGTCTCCCCTCCCCCATTAATCCTGCTCCCTCTCTGTCTTTGTGCCGGAGAGACGTAGGCGAGAAGACACAATGGCGGACGAGAAGCCCAAGGTAACGCGGAGCGGGAGGCGGGGGAAGGGCGGCGGCAGGTCGAAGGCGGCAGCTCGGCTGCCATCCGTTCTCTGGCTCTCGCTTTTCGCCCCGCGCCGCCGCGGTTTGGCGAAGTTTGGACCGTGGCCGCTCGTTCGGCCCAATTTGAAATTTTGCCGCCATATTCGGTACGACCTGGGCCCGAGGCCGGGATCACTCGGAGCACGCCTCCCCGAAGGCCGCGAGGCCCCGCTGCAGGCCGGAGGCTCTGCCAGCTGAGCGGGGTGCGGCGGGGAAGGTTGGTGCAATTGTTGGTGTCCGACATGTGGGAGTCTCATCCGAGCGGCTGAAGCCCGAAACTGGCGGCCCCAGCAGCACGCCTCCTGCGCTGTCGGTGGTAATGGGAGCCCGGCTCCGGGCTATACAAACGTATGTATGTGAGATACTTTAGCATCTAAAACTCGGACGCCTGTAGTGTGTTTTTAAATCCACGCTATCCCGCCAAAGGTTCACAACTCGGGTAGACGCAGTCTGTCCTTATGCAGTATTTTCGGTGCCCAGTTGTGGCATTCTGGGGTATATTTATACACAGCAAGCTCCAACATAGAACAATGCGATAATGAATAGACTACCAATGTAACTCCCAGACTGTCCGAGCTAATTTTCAATTGGAGCATCAAGATTTCAGCATCTCTTGTTACTCTACAACGAGCATGCCAATCACCAAGGTTGCTGCTGATCTACTCAACAAATTTCCTGCCCTTTTCGTGTGTCCTTTGATTTCTATAATGTATTGTTATGTTTTGAATGCAATCAATTACAGCACCACAGATGTCCAAGTTATAGTATGCCAAGGTTCATCACCCCCTGGATGCAGAAAATCCTCATCTCGGTCCTAAATATATATTTTAGGATACCTATTATTTTCAGCTTACTGCAGATGGGTAGTACCTTGCACTATGGTGACAATACCTCCAACAGTGTTGTCCACATACAGGTTTTGAGCCAAAGCACTGACAATTCTCCCCCCCCTCAGAAGGATGTTGCTCAGCTGACTGAGTTCTTCGGCAGATTGTTTAAGAAGTAACTGCATATGCTGGAGAAACTCAGCGGGTGAGGAAGCATCTATGGAGCGAAGGAAATAGATGAACGTTTAGGCAATAGGCAACGTTTCGGGCCGAAACCCTTCTTCAGACAGATGAGGTTCAGCCTGAAACGGTGCCTATTTCCTTCACTCCATAGATGCTGCCTCACCCGCTGAGTTTCTCCAGCATTTTTGTCTACCTTCTTCGGCAAATTGTTTGTTGCTTCAGATTCCAGTATCTGCAGTTTCTGTTGTCTGGCCAACCTCTATCAGATTGCATATTGGCATAGATAGTACTGTCTGAATTGTAGAAGCCTTGTATTTGTATATTGCAGTGTTATATGGGTCTTATGGCTATACAGTATCTTATGGTCAATCTGCAGTTAACATTCTCAGAGATCTGGACTCCATTGCTATGCCTTCTGGAAAGTAAACATGATTGAGCATGATGAATGACAAGAATTAGATACAGGAGTAGGCCTCGTGTCTCATTCAACAAAATCATGGTTATATTTTCTCTCAGCTGCTTTTCTGCACTAACCGCATAGATATATATATCTCTAGATTGCAAACACTCAATGATCAGGTCTTCGTGGGCCTCTTGAACAGAAAACGACAACATTTCACTGCCATATGGGTGAAGATTTTATTTCATCTGCCTTTGATGACTGATGCAATATTTTGAGACTGACCCCCAGAGCAAGGCATGCTCACTTGTCCCCTAACGCAAGGCATATCTGTGCCTCTCTCTATTCTATTGAAATCCATGTTAATACTCATTAAATATCAGCAAGACTTGTTATTGACTTTGTTTGCTGTGCCTTAGTTGGTACTGTGCTTGAATCTACAACCTTCTGACTCCAGAGTTGTGCAGAAAAATTATTTTGCTGGTTGTGTTGGAGATGTTTTATTTTGGCTGAGATAATATTTCTTCTTTTGTCTGGACACAGCATTTTGCAGCATTTCTTTAAAGAGCAAGGTGATTTTCTAGTACCCCAACCGATGTTTATCCCAACTCAACGTTACCAAGCTAAGAAATATGGTCATTATCGCATTGCCATAGGTATAAAGTTGCTGTGTGCTAATTAGCAACCCAATTTCCAATATAACTGATAATGTTTCAAAGTCAAATGTCATTTTCTGAAGGAATAACACTTTCTCCCTCTTGTACCCATTGTCTGATAGATTTTGATGAATGAAAACCCACATAAAAAAATCTAGCTGCTGTCTTCTATTTATTTACATTAACCCTTTCACACTGTTGAAAGCACGGTGCAAGTGGAGAACCAGTAACACGTAATCTAGAAATAATTTATTTGAGCTTCAGACAATAGCCCATTGGGTTGAGTATTAGAGGTTCCTGCACCCCGTGAATCTGTAATTCCGAAATAAAATGAGAACCTTTTTGAGTAGGGTAGAGTAAACAGTAGAGTGATTTATAAGCTAGTGAAACTTCAGGTATTTTGATTCTGGCAACTTCCTGGTTTTCATGAGTAAGTTAGTGTATGCATTTTAATTATAACTTAAAGGCTCAGACTTCAGTTATTCTTGTGGCCCTGTAATTCTGTACAAAGTTCCTTTGTGTGTTTAAAAGTGTGCAAATGCATAGAAAGATGAAAAAACAATGTTAATAAGTGAGTAATCTGTTAATGTGGGGTAGACAGCAATTTGATTACCAAGCCTGTACAGTCCCAAATCAATGTTTTTATCTGTTAATTGAGCAAAATAACATATTCCGTAATGCAATTCATTGCCTATAGTCTAACAGAAGGCAACATTTGGCCATTGAGAAATGTTCTGCAAATAGGTGAGTTGTGGTAGATTAAAAAGCAAGGTAGAGCTTGAAGAGCTGCGGTTTCCATTTGGTTCTTTCTTGGTAGCAATTAAGTTTTTCGTGGTTATGTTCTCCATTATCTCACCATTTACAGTAGTAATCTGCAAGAGATGATATCTTTTAACTCATTTATTTTGTATTGAGATTATTTATGTATAGTATGGAATATACCTGTTGACCCATAGCTGTAATGTTCATGATATCATATAAGTATGAGAAGCAAAATATGAATTCTGAAATGATCTGCAGGTTAGGT
Source organism: Amblyraja radiata (assembly GCF_010909765.2). Classification (NCBI taxonomy): domain Eukaryota; kingdom Metazoa; phylum Chordata; class Chondrichthyes; order Rajiformes; family Rajidae; genus Amblyraja; species Amblyraja radiata. The sequence goes on along the minus strand of NC_045981.1, from coordinate 20,828,811 downwards.
GCCATATGAAGAAGATTGAGCTGCTGGGGGTAGTGTTTCAGGCAGCCAAGGTGGTGGATAGTGGCATTTAAGAGATTTTGGATAGGCACATGGATATGCAAGGAATGGGGGGGACATGGATTATATGCAGGCAGAAAAGATTTGGTTTTGACATCATGTTCAGCACAGACCTTGTAGGCCGATGGGCCTGTTCTTGTGCTTTACTGTTCTATGTTCATCAATTTGGATTGAGTATAGTGTGCACTTGTAGGTAACTTTTGCTTTCCACTTCATGGAATATGCAAAAGGGAAATAAGCCATTCACTTTATGCCAGTGTTTGTCTTCCCAAGTGCTCAATTCCAAAATGCATCTCCTACCACTTGTATGTGGCATTTTTTTTGCATTTGACAAGCGTCCATCTTCTAGAGAGTACTGGCTTTACTGATGCTGTACTTCATAGACCTGCTGGAGTCGCCATACACACAGGTTGTGTAATTGAATGAACGTAAGTGTTACTAATTATTTCCTCTGTTTCAGTACCCTCACTATTGTCAGAAGGTAGTGCATTCCAGCATGAAAAATCTGGGTTCAGTTGTAAGTGCACTACCAAGCGCATTGTGCATTGTTGGAGGTGCCACGGTTAAACCAATGCCAGATCTCTTCCCTTTAAAAAGACCCCAAGGCACCATTTGAATTATCTGTATTCATGGAGTGATATTCGTCTATTAATAATCACATGGTTTTTGGGGACCTTGCTTCCTCGCAGTTGTGTGGTATTTTAGTTTGGGGGGGGGGGGGGGGGGTTGGGTCATTTGAGAAATTCATGTGCTAAGTGGTCATGTTGGCAAATTTGGGAAGTCATGGCCTCGCAATGCCTTTTCCTAGCTTTGTGGTGTATGCTTACTTTAAAGATGTGCTAAGTTCCCGTTCAGGCCATTAATATATCAGGAAGAGCAGAGATACAGGACTTGGCCTTGCAGTTGGTCAGTTTCATTTCCAGTGATTTAAAAAAAAATAAAGGTATTGCTGGCAGAAAGTGTTCTCTTGATACTCTTTATTTGATGCTGCTCCTATCAATGAGGAAACTAGAGCCAGATGTCACAATTTCAGTATATAATTTCAGTGCACAATAATAAAAATGTTCTAATTTAGAAATGTTTTTCATTACTTTCCTACTTTTGTACTCTGTCTCTAATCATAAAGCCAGGATACCATTTATTATAATCACTTTCTCAATATGCCCATCCCCTTTCAATGCTCACATATCCTTTGTGTTTTTGTACCCTTATTGGAATTGACCTCTTTGATTTATGTTGCCTCACAATTCTTTTTACCAAAATGTAACACTTCACATTTGACAGCATGAAATTTCATCTGGCACATATCTGCTCATTCACACAGTGGCTGTTTCTCCAATAGCAGCATCGTTATATAAGTTAGTCTTTATGAAAGAATCAAGCAAAGCCTTGTGAATTTATGAATTACCGAGCCTTTTTGGTATATAACTGTAACAAACAGCAGATCTGGAGAAATTAGTTTAATGCATTTAGATTTTCAGAAGGCTCTTGGAAAGACGCTATACCACACTAGAAGTTCTTAAAAAAGAGTGCGTATCTGGATAGACTCAAAAAGCTGGAGTAACTCAGCGGGACAGACAGCATCTCTGGAGAGAACGAATGGGTGATTTTTTGGGTCGAGATCCTTCTTCAAACTAGTCAGGGAAAAGGGAAACGAGATGTATGGACAATGATGTATAGAGATAAAGAACAATGAAAGATATGTGAAAATGTAACAATGATTAAGGAAACAGGCCATTGTTAGTACCTGGAGTTTGGGACGATGTGCTGGTGTTGTTTGTGGTTTGGTTCCTGGATGTGAACAAACTCTCTAATCTTATTCTTCTCGGATTTGGAGGCTCTAACCAGTGAGGTGCTGGATCCCAGTTATTTATTAATATTAATTTCTGTTGTTGATGCAAAGTTTAGGTGAGCACTGACGTGATGAGGGTGCAGAGCAGCTTGAGCAGGAAGTAGATTAATGAGGTGGGTATGGCAATTGGAATAAGTGAAAAAAATCATGATCTACTTTGGTAAAAAACAGAATCTATATCTTTAAATAGGGAGAGGTTAGTTTTTTTTCCGACATTAATCATTGAAAGTTAACATGCAGGTGAGCTAAGCAATTAGCAGGGCAAATTGTATGTTGACTCTTTATTGTGGTTAATTTATATATAAAAATACAATTTTCTGTAGTCAATACTTAAATTGCTGAAACCTGATGATTTTGAGAACAGAAGGCTGGGTAGGGAGCATAGCAGGAAAGCAGTAGACAGGAGGCATAATACTGCAAATGCTATAATCTGGAGCATAAAATAGAATGCTGAAAGTACTTAGCAGGTCGAGCAGCACTAAGTGAGAGATTCGAGCTAGGGATCCTAAATAAGTAAGTCAGCAGTAAATTAATGTATGTCATTCTGTTAGGGAAGCAAACTGGACATTAAAGAAATAGAGGCTTTAATTCTACATAGTGTCTTCTGTATCTGTTTCAGGACATCTTAAAATACTTAATAGATAGTAACATATGTATGAAGTTCTTTGAACGAGGAATATTGTAATATAGGAAATGCAGCAGTCATTTGTACACAAATGCTTTGATAAACATCAAAAAAATGTAATAAATGACATTGATCCTTTTTTGATGTTGATTTGATTAGATGAGAGATAAATCCCTGTTCTGGCTGCCATAAAGAGCATAAGGGGTCTGAATTTAACAGCTCGCTTGAAAGATATACCCAGTCAGTGCCCCATTCCCTCAGTACAACACTAGATTTTTATACTTGCCTTCCATGGGACTTGACCTACAACCTGGTGACTCCATGAGGCAATGGTGTCACCAGCCGAGCCTGGACTGAAGGTGAACAGCAAGCTCTTTTATCTGAGATCTGAATGGACAAATGTGTTTTTTTTTCCCCCCAGTAAACCTGCATCTTGCACATTTCCTGGTGCCTCTTCATAAATTAGTGGCCCTTGGAGGTGGATGTACTATAAACTGATCCAGTGTGAGTGGCTATTATGCCACATATACACTGCCATGATCTAGTTGAGCCAACAGCTGGTTGTGTTGCAATACCTGTTTAAAGCCATTGTTTATTACTAAGAATAATGCAAATTATTAGGTGATCGGATAACTAATTGCATTTATAAAGGGATGGGCAGGGTAGAAGAATACAGTTGTTCCATTTGAAGAATTTGGCTTTTTCTGGCCCCAAGATGAAAAGTCAGGAGACTATAAACTTCACAGAACTGTACAGCTTTGGAATTCATTGATAACAATGAAGATTAGTGTTTTCCAAGGAATATGAAAAAGATTGCAAAATTATGACACATTATTTGTTCATGTGGAGGCTAAATGGACAATTTCCATATTACAACTGTACCTTTGTGTCTTTAAGTTTGCAGCTAATTAAATGTTGACCCTGTGATATAGTCTGATTTAGTTGCAGATGGTGTTTACCCCAAAGCACTGTGGGCAAAGCATTCAATTCTGGTGATTTTACTCATCTGTTATAGGTGGCTTATTTCTGGTGCAGGAATGTCTTTTTGTCTGACATTTAACCTTCGTTCAATCCACTCTCACCTACTGTATTTCTTCTCTACAGGATGTGCTGAAATCAGAAAACGACCACATTAACCTGAAGGTGGCAGGCCAAGATGGTTCAGTTGTGCAGTTCAAAATCAAAAAGCATACACCTCTAAGCAAACTGATGAAAGCATACTGTGAACGCCAGGTACAACAACTTGAATTAGTGTTTAAATCTTGGGTAATAACTAATATAATGCCCCCACGATTTGGTGAGCATGATTCATGAATCAAATCTGCTTGTCGGTGTCTAATGGTTTTGTCAAAAAAAGCATAATGTTGAGGTGTTATAGCGATAGAAAGGGATTTCATGCAGAAGATTTTTAGATCAAGTATGTTCTCTGCAATTTAGGCTCTTGAGTTAGTCCTGGTTTTTTGTCTGGCTGACTGCAGGTACAGAATGGATTAATAGAGTTGAATTGCAATTACTGATACGTACTACCAGGTATGTAGATGAGGAATAATCTCCACTGATATTCACTGGGCAGATGCTTTAAAATATAATAAAGATTGCCAATATTTGGAATTCTCCCCCCCCCCCCAAAGGACCTCTGGGGAGTGAACTGCACCAAGTAGAGTATATTATTATGAAATGGAAACTATCCTGTCAAGCCCATTTGTGGGAATAGTTTCACAGTAGCAGTATTCATCCTTTGACAACCTGCTATAATCTGATCAGGGTCTGTTCCCATGAGAGAGCATCTTTGGGGGGGCAGCAATTAGTAAATTCTACAGCAAATTACAGAGCGAGCATTCTTAATCCTCATACCTTTTATAGTGTATTACGTTCTCCCGAGAAATACCTCGGCCCTTGTGTGGCTAGCAGCAGACGGGTTGGATTGATCTCCATAGAATAAGTTATTGATCTCCATAGAAGTTATGGCTTTGGGCACCATTATTGTCCATGGTGTGTGTGTTGTGTTGTGCAGGTACTGATCTTGTCCCTTTTTATGGACCTGAAAACCTGTCTTATTTTTCCAGGGGTTGGCAATTCGACAGATCAGATTCCGGTTTGATGGACAGCCCATTAATGAAACGGACACGCCAGCACAGGTATGATCTAGTCCTGGCACACACCTCTGCAATGGAAGAAGGTCGAGCCTGGGAAAGGCACTGATTGGACTTCTTTATGTTAAGCTTTCTATCTTTTAGAGAATTCCTTTAATTTAGTAACATATTGTCCCTTTTATTGACACGCTATTCAAGTGAGATTAAGATTTTAGTTGCCCAACAGCCTATCATTTTTCTTTGCAGGATCAAATCCTGGAAGTCAACCTGTGACAAACCTGGCTTGCACTGGGTGGGGAGCCTTCGATGCCAATAATTGTCCTAGATAGCAAAACTCTGCAGCTGGAAGTGAGGTTCTCCAAGTCTTCTGACATGTAAGGGGTGGCCAGATTGTCATATCTCCTTGCGACATAGAAAGCCAGTTGACCCACCGGTCTCTGCTTCAGAGCCCAATATTGTTTCTCCCCCTACTTCGCTGTAACATTCTGTCCAACATACCGATTACGCTCCCTGATTCTTTCCCGCCGCTTGCAACAGTAGTAAATCACAGCAGCCAGTTAACCTTTCGAACAGCACCACTTTGGGATGCGGGAGGAAACCAGACCACCCAGAGGAAACCAATGTGGTCATATTTAGTTTAGAGATACAGCATGTAAACTGGCCCTTCAACCCCCGAGTCCTCACTGACCAAAGGTTACCCATACACTAGTTCTATCCTACACATTAGGTACAATTTACAGAGGCAAATTAACCTACAAACCTGCATGTTTTGGGAATGTGGGTGAAAACTACAGCTCCCGGAAAAACGCACCCAGTCACAGGGAGAACGTACAAACTCCGTACAGACAGCACCCGTAGTCTGGATCGAACCTGGCGCTGTAAGGCAGCAACTCCACAGTTGCGCACACCTGTGTGGAAGGTGCAAACTTCATTCACCACCTGGGCTGTTGAAGTTGTGTGAAACTCTATTACCTGCAGCCACATGCCACTGCATCTAGTGAGAAAGAAGACACATGCCGGGATAGGAAGTTACACTTTTATTTGGGGGGGGGGGGCGGGGGTTGGGGGTTGTTCTGGTTCGTGGGTAGTGGTAAGAATTATTTTATCACAATGCTTGTCCTGAGGGATCCGTTACCAGGCATAAAGAATTATCGTTGCGATTACAAACCCTTACATTGAATGTTTTTTGTTGGGTACCAGTGGTAAAAGGATGGCAGAATACATTATTAGAAGACGGAGGTAAATAACTGCTAATAATATGAGCAATTACTGTAGGATGCCAGTCATAGAAAATGGTTGGACTTGAAGGTTTAAACTGTGTGGTAAAGTTGTCTATTCTAAGGTTTCCCCATTCCTTCTAATTTTATTTCCTTTCTGGCTTCCCCTCCTGAAATTCCTAACTACACATGTTTCTGCTTCATCTTGTTCTCATCACTTTTGGTATTTTGGTCTCAGTTGTTGTGTTCTTGCAGTTGGAGATGGAAGACGAGGACACAATTGACGTATTCCAGCAGCAAACTGGAGGCCATTACTGACGGCTCTTGCTCCCCATGTGATTGCCAGATCCATGGATCATTTGTGCTTCTAACACAGCAAGTTACTCTCAGCAGCAGTTTGGAAAACACTTGTAGAATATTTTGCATCCGTGTACACCTTCATAACAGCATTTATTGTTTGCTGGTTAATCTTATTACATTTGATTTTAAATAATAAAAGTGACCAGTTTATAAAGAACAATCGGAACTCAATGGTTTTTACTGGAGTGTCTGACAGTATGATTACTTGACCAAACAAGATTTCTAAGCCCAAAAATATCCATTTGACAAACTATATTTTTATTCTATCTGTTTGTGTTTGGCTCCTGATCTAGCTTAAATTTGCAATAAAATAAATTATTCATTTCACTGTTTTAATTTAGTTGAAACTGGTATTTCTCAATCAAATGCTGCCATTTCCTGTATCACTGCAAAGACGAGCAAATTATTTTATACAATTTATATTGTTGTAGACCCACAGAGCATTCCTGGTGCTGTGTTTAAAGTGGTGTAATATAGGTCAGAAGATGAATTCCCTCATTTTTGTTTTTTTCATGTATGCCTGTTTTCATAAATTCCTTATTAAAACACAAAACTGAACATGTTATGTGTTATCTTTCTTTTGGATGCCTCTCTTTTGGGTCTCTTTCTCTTGTTATTGCATTTGGGCTTGACTGGTAGTCAGTACCTCTGTTACACTGAGTGATATTTTTTGGTCCATGATCTCTCTGTGTTCCCTGATGTGAGCCTTTTAAAAATATGTCATGGGCAAGATGGGCTGAAATGGTTACCTCCTTGTGCTCCATATTTGAAATCCAACACCATGGGTGACTGCCACTTAGAATGTTGACTGGAAAATAACATGAATGTGACCAATCTTTTAAAGAGGAACTAGAATCCTCTTTTGCCTAGATGTTGAGTTGACTCAATTAACTACTGATTGTTGTACCATCTTGCACAGAAAGTACTGCATTGTCACAAGTTGTTATCATAGAGTAGAAACAGTCCCTTCAACCCACTGAGTCCACACCACCAATCAAACACTCATTTGCACTAACCATTTTTTATTCTCCACATCTCCCGCCATACACCATTTACAGTGACCAACCACCCAACCCACTGCATTGTAGGCATGTTGGAAGAAATCCACATGGTTACTGGGAGAACTTGCAAACTCCACACATTATAGGTCAGGGTTGAATCAGATTGAATAGCTATTTTAAATCTTTTATGCAATGAGACATGGTTAGTTCAGAACAGGTTTGGCCAAACCCTCTGGGTCTTGGAGCTGCAGGTAATAATTTTCAAAAGTTCAAGAGCTGCAAGAAATGCACAACGTTTGTGTTTTTATTGCTAACACTTCATCTTATAATACCTGGGATTTCCTGGTGCCATAACCAATTATTCTGTGCCATAACCAATTATTCCTGGTGGTCTTGAGTCCCCATTCTGATTGTAAGCCTTTTGGCAGATGCATTGTTTGTTACTTAAGTTTTGAATTATTTAGACATAAATTTGCAGTCACTACTGCAATAAACTCTCAACATGAGTTGTATTACACAGAATAACAAAAAAAGCTGTGATTGGTTTGTTGGTTGTTTAGGTAAACTTTAACAAGGTTACAATGTTATTCCTTAACCCTGATTTTAGAGAATATTCAGTTGAAACAATGAGATATGTCCTGTGACATTTCAAGTTGTTCCCATTGTGAGTGAGCAATGCTTGTCAATATGGTCCAATGGTTTGCCATTGTTAACAATTAATACAAAATCATTTACCCTTCTGTTTTGTTTTTTATTCAGATTTTAATCAATTTATTGCCATGTACATTCCAGTACAATAAAATTCCTTGTTCACGAAGATAACAGAATAAACTATATATACAGCAATGGTGAAAAAACAAAAAAATATAAGGATGAGTGCAAAACAACAGAATGGTGCATGATTGTAGTGCAAAAGAATATTAAAGTACAATACTGGAGTAATCAAATGAGATAATAGTATGTGGCAGCACTTCCAGGAATGGAGTGTGAAACAGGTGACTGGGTCAGGATTCTGATGGCAGTGGGAAAGAACCTGTTCTTAAATCTGGACATCCGAGCTTTTAACCTATATTTTCTCCTAGAAGGTAGGAGAGAGATAAGGGAATGCCCAGGTGGCAGGCAGGATTCAATGCACCATGAAGATGGATTGGAAAGGAGGTGACGAGCTGGTGATCAACTGAGTTGTGTTCACTATTCTCAGGGGGTTCAGGCAGACGAGCAGATTAGTCGGCGTACCAGGCTGAGATGCATCCTGTCAGAATACTTTCTATAGTGTATATGCAGGAGTTCAAGAGAATCCTCATTGACGTGCTGAATCGTCTCTGATGCCTAAAAAAGTATATAGACTGGTTCACTTACTTGATCACCACATCAGTGTGATATGGATGCTGAATAACTTGAAGCTGTTAACCATTTCCACAGCAGCTGAGGAAGGGTTGTGTTCACCCCTGTACTTCCTTGGGTCAATATCCATCTCTTTGCCTTACTGATGTTAAGGGCCCTTAAATTCTTTCCTGTCCTTCATCCTATCATTGTAGATCTGGCCAACGCCTGAGGCATCATTGACAAACTTAAAGATTGGGTCAGCTGAGGCTCCAGATCTACTTATAGTAGAGAATTCCAAAGATTTACTGTCCTTTGTTTGAAGATTTTTCAACTCATCTCAGTCCTAAATGATCTACCACTTGCCCTAATATTATGACCCCAGCTCTCGACTCAACAGCCTACTGAAAGCTGTGAGAATTTTGCAAGTTTCAATTGACTTGCAAAATTCAAGTTTCAACTGACCTCTCATTCTTCTAAACTCTGGAGAATACCTAGCCTTATTCACTCAATTTCTCTTCCTCTGGCAAACATGTCATCCCTGGAACTTTGTGTTAATACCTCCAGGGCAAGTACATATTTTTCTAATATGTCTTGCACACGGACAAAAACAATGATCTAGGGAACTTGGCGTAGTTAACCGTGATGTCTCAAAGAAAGTCCATATTAGAGAAGAAAAGGTGCTGGAGGTCTTAAAATGCATAAAGGTGGATAGATGCCTGGGACCTGATCAAATGTATCTTAGGATATTGTGGAAAGTTGGGAAAGAAATGTGGGGCCACAGGCAGAAATATTTGTTTCATCAATCGGCACAGGTGAGATGGTGGAAGACTGGAGGGTGGCTAAAGCATAAGAAGACCTGCAAGAAAAATCAAGAGATGTGTTACTGAAGAAGTTTTGGAGGGACAGGATCTGTCTGCATTTGTAAAGGCAAACACTAATTAGGGATTGACACAAAAAGCTGGACTAACTGCAGGACAGGCAGCATCTCTGGAGAGAAGGATTACTAATTTGTGATAGTCACTGTGGCTTTGAAGAGATGGCGCACAATAACTCCAGCCTTCAAGAGCTTTTATCCACCGTGGTGCTCTCCCCCTCGCCTTAAAGCTCTCTGGATACCCGGAAAACAATGATACCTATGTTAGACTTCTATTTATTGACTATAGTTCAACTTTCAACATCATGATCTCATCCATACTCATCTTAGATTAGATTAGATTAGATTCCTTTATTGTCATTCAGACCTTTCGGTCTGAACGAAATTTTGTTTCCCTACAGTCATACATATAATAAAAAATGACAAAACACACACAATCAACACAAATTTAACATCCACCACAGTGAGTTCACCAAACACCTCCTCACTGTGATGGAAGGCAAAATCTTAAAGTCTCTGTCTCTTCCCTCTTTGCTCTCCCTCTGTTCTCAAATCTAGAACTAAAAGTCAGCACCCCTTATGCCACTGGATCTTTGACTGACCCACAGATCACAATCAATGAGGATGCATGACAACACAGACCATAATAATTCTCAATACTCATGTCCCGCAAGGATGCATTCTCAGTTCCATACTACACTTCCTATATACTCAATACTGCAGCTAAATCCGGCTGTAACTCCATCTACATGTTTGCATATGACAGCACTGTGGTGGGCTGAATCATAAACAATGACAAGATGGAGTACAGGAAGGAAATAGAGAACTTAGTAACATGGCAGATGGGGCTCGTCAGCCTGGGAAGGCAGTCCATCTAGGAGAGGGAAAACAGATTTAAAACCTCCACTGCCTTGTGGCCATATCCAGTCATAGAAAAGGCTCCAGGAGTAAACCTCAAGAAAATCTGGAGTCGGAGCCCCCAAGACAGTTCGTCATTGTCTACAACCTCGCTCAGGCAGCTCCTACGATGGCGCTGGTGCCAAACTGTAACGGCCCTGCTGTTCCATTGGATCAATCAGCGACGTGGAGAGGGCAGACGTGATGCATGGGCAACAGCCTGACCTCCATATGACATCGCCCAGGCTTGCATCCGACAAACTAGGACCGTCATGACCGAGGGGGGCCTACAAAAGTAACATGGTGTCAGGACGACAACCGTTTCCACAATGGTAACAAGATGAAGGAGCTAGTTATCGACATCAGGAAATGTGATGGAGACTTCAGGGAACATAGAAATTGAAATGGTTAAGAAATTCAAGTTCCTTGGAGTAAGTATTACGAACAATTTGTCATGAACCAACCATATTGAAGTGACAGCCAAGTGACAACACCTCTGCTTTCTCAGGAGACTGAGGAAATTCTAAATTAAATTCTTGCTCCACCCCAATCATTCCTTCTCTCTGCTTCCGTTGGGCAGAAGATACAGAAGTTTGAAAGTGTGCTCCACTAGACGCAGGAACAGCCTCTTCTCTGTTATTAGGCTTCTGAATGATCTTTCCAGAAGCCAGGGTACTGTTTTGATTCACCTCTACCCCATTGCGGACATTGGACTTTGGTTCGAACAGGTGCACAACATTGCTGAGAACTATATTCTGCACTCTGTATCTTTCCTTTTGCTCTACCTACAGTACTTGAGTTTGGGTTTATTGTATTTATGTATAGTATCTGATTTGATTGGATGGCATGCAAAACAAAGCTTTTCACTGTACGTCGGTACACGTGACTACAATAAACCTAAATCTTGTGCATGGCAAAACTTGTCTCATAAATTTGATTAAGTGTTTTGGTGAGTTAAGAAGATTGATAAGAGCGGTGTAGTAGATATTGTCTACATTAAAATAGCTGGAAAGTAGGAGAGAGGGTAGTGATTGTGTTATTTTTCAGACATCCTATGACCAGCAGTATGCCACAGGGATCAGTGCTGGTTCATAGTTTATATTCATGATTTGGGTGAGAATAAGGATGGCATGGTTAGTAAGTTTGCAGTTATTAAAATTGGTGGTACACTAGAGAGTGAAGAAGAATGTCTACAATTACAACAAGATCTTGATTAACTGCATAACTTTCCTACCGCTGATGTTAGGCTCACCAGCCTGTAGTTCACAGGTTTGTTCTTTTAGCCTTTCTTCAATAAAGAGACAATTTTAGGCACCTCCAGTCTTCCAGTACCTCACATACAGCTGAAAAGGATATTAAAATCTCTGCCAAGGCACCTGAAATTTGTTCCCTGGGTTTCCCCAACATTCCCAGATATACTTGGTCAGGCCTTTATGCACATCAACACCGCCATCATCTGCTATTTTGTAATGTAGATAGGTTTCAGGACATCTGCCCTTATTTCTCCAGCTTCCCCATGACCGTCCCTACTTTCCATAACCTTCTCCACAGTAAATCTAAATGAGAAGCACACATTTTACCAATCCCTTGTGCCTCTATGCATGGAAGACCGCATTGATCCTTAAGGGACTTATCCTATCCCTAGTTATATTTTTGTTCCTAATGCACTGACAGAATCTCTTAGGATTCCCCTTTATCTTATCTGCCAAGGATATATCATGTCCTTTTTGAGCTCTCCATATTTTTCCCCCAGGAAATCTATGGAATGCCAGAATCACTCATTCGTCAGAGCCAGTTGCTACAGTAAATCCCACCGATTCATGGAAAGCCATAACCCCAATCACACCTGGTGGTGGACTAAGCACAGCACCAACACAGAAACATAGAAAATAGGTGCCCTTTGAGCCAGCACTGCCATTCAATATGACCATGGCTGATTATCCAAAATCTGGCCTTTTCCCCATATCCCTTGATTCCCTTAGCCCTAAGAGCTAAATCTAACTCTCCCTTGAAAACATCCAGTGAATTGGCCTCCCACTGCCTTCAGTGGCAGATAATTCCACAGATTCGCAACTCTCTGGGTGGAAAAGGTTTTCCTCATTTGAGTCCTAAATGGCTTACCTCTTATTTTTAAACTGTGACTCCTGGTTCTGGACTCCCCGAACATCGGGAACATTTTTCCTGCATCTAGTCTGTCCAATCCTCTAAGAATTTTATGTGTTTCTATAAGATTACCTCTCATCCTTCTAAATTCCAGCGAATACAAGCCCAGTCGACCCATTCTTTCATCATACATCAGTCCCGCCATCCCGGGAATTAACCTGGTGAACCTACGTTGCACTCCCTCAATAGCACTAATGTCTTTCCTCAAATTAGGAGACCAAAATTGCACACAATACTCCAGGTGTGGTCTCACAAGGCTTTGTACAACTGCAGTAGGACCTCCTTGCACCAAACTCAAATCCACTCGCAATGAAGGCTTTCTTCACTGTCTGCTGTACCTGCATGCTTACTTTCAGTGACTGATGTACAAGCACACCCAGGTCTCATTGCACCTCCCCTTCTCCTAATCTGACACCATTCAGATAATAATCTGCCTTCCTGTTCTTGCCACCAAAATGGATAACCTCATATTTATCCACATTAAACTGCATCTGCTGTCTCTGCCCACTCACCCAACCTATCCAAGTCATCCTGCTGCCTCATAGCATCCTCCTCGCAGCTCACACTGCCACCCAGCTTTGTGTCATCCGCAAACTTGGAGATGTTACATTTAATTCCCTTGTTTAAATTGTTTATATTGTAAATAACGGGTCCCAGCACTGAGCCTTGCGGCACCCCACTAGGCACTGCCTGCCATTCTGAAAACGACCCGTTAATTCCCACTCTTTGCATCCTGTCTGCCAACCAGTTATCCATGTCAATACCCTACCCCCAATATCATGTGCTCTAATTTTGCACACAAATCTCTTGTGTGGGACCTTGTCAAAGGCTTTTTGGAAGTCCAGATGCACCACATCCACTGGCTTTCCCTTATCCATTGTACTTGTTACATCCTCAAAATATTCCAAAAGATTAGTCAAGCATAATTTCTCCTACATAAATCCATGCTGACTTTGACAGACCCCGTCACTGCTTTCCAAGCAGTGGCCCTGAGGTGTTGAAGATGTACACCTGCAAAACATTGAGGTGGTCAATTCAAGACCTCCATTTCAGGGGCAAAAAAAAAAAACCTGCTGGTGGAACTCAGTGCATCAAGCAACATCTGTAGATGCAAAGGAATGGTCAAAAGCCAATGCAGTTTCAATCCGAAACGTAAACCTTCCTTTCGATCTTCTGGTGCTGCTTGATTTGCTGAGTTCCTCCAGCAGGTTATTTGTTGCTTCACATTTCCGTCTCTCCCCTCAAATGCCTCCTTTTCCAGAAAGCCCAATGAAAATACAATCCCTCATTTCAGGAGTACATTTGAATTTCCCTTGAGGACGATGTACTTGCTGCATCAAGGGGCGGCAAGGTGCCGCAGCGGTAGAGCTGCTTCCTGACAACGCCAGAGACCTGGGTTTAATCCTGGCTATGGGTGCTGTATGTACCGAGTTTGTGCATTCTCCCCATGGGTTTTCTCTGGGTGCTCCGGTTTCCTCCCGCACTCCAAGGACGTACAGGTTTGTAGGTTAATTGGCTTGGTAAAATTGTAAATCGTCCCGGAGCGGACACTGTGGGCCGAAGGGCCTCTTTCCGCTCTGTATCTCTAATCTTAACAAAATTAGACCTCAAGAGAGCAGACACTTTCTCAAGAATGTGTACTTTAAACTTGTAGGCATGGGTGCGTTCATGAAGTGTGACATATATCACCCAGATGAACAGTGAGTTGAGGCAAATGGCCCAGCACAAGCTCCTTGACATCCAAAATCTTTGGCTGTAAAATTCAGGCTTGCAAGGTGGGTAGTCACTCACTGGAAAGGTAAGGTGATGCTTTTTTTTGTTGTAAAATTCATGTAATTCAAAAATTTAATAGGTGCCTTATCAAAGGTTACTGCGAATAATAAAAGCCTATGACTCACGATTATTGGCATGCATAGAATAATGTCTGGGGGGAGGGGAGGGTGTGGGCGGAGGGGGAGGGGCGTGGGCGGAGGGGTGTGGGGGCAGGGGGGAGGTGTGTGGGGGCAGGGGTGTTGTGGGGGAGGTGGTGTGGGGCAGGGTGTGGGCGGAGGGAGGGAGGTGTGTAGGCGGGGGTAGGGGGGGATTGTGGGGGAGGGTGGTGTGGGCTGGGGGAGGAGTGTGGAGACGGGAGTTGTGGGGGGATGGTGGGGGCGGGATGGGGGAGGAGGGTGTGTGGGCAGGGGGATGGGGTTGTGTGGGCGGGGGGAGGGGTGTGGGCGGGGGGAGGGGTGTGTGTGGGCGGGGGGATTTAGGGGGAGGGGGTATGTGTGGGGGGGGGGTCAGCGAGGGGGACCAGAGGAGAAGGGGCTGGAGCTGGCGGTGCAATAGGGACTCACAGCGAGCGCTGTTCGCTGGACGTTCTCCTCTGCCGGGATCAGATTCTCCGCTTTCCGTTTGGCAACATCTCCCGGGCTGCTTCCGGTCCTTCCGAAAATTGTGTCTGGCTGGAAACCTCCGCAATCCACGCGGCACTGACTAGCAGGAGAGGAGATCGATAACCGATCGGAACGAAACTTGGTGCAATCGCAGCACAGGAGAACGGTGAGTGAACTGGCAAAAAGATTGTAGCGCTATCGCGTACCGTTTTTGCGCAAATAGAAAGACCACGCAACCCGGAAGAGCACAAGATCAGAGTTTTAGTTATGTATAGATAGATTGGATGAAGGTACCAAATGTATGATTGCTAATTTTACCTATGACACAAAAAAGGTAGACAAACAAGTTGAGAAAAGGTTACATAGTGAGTGGGCAAAGATCTGACAAATATGGTATGGTATATGGTAGAAAAATGTGGTGTTGTCCATTTTGCAGGGAAATTGCAAATGCACATTACGTGGTGAAGTGGCAGATTTTTTTATCGTTCAAGAGATTAGTCCCTCTAGCCGCTAAATGGACAGCATGGTTAAGGGGAATCTGTATGCATGCGAGCTCACCATCAGAGCTTCTTCACAGATAAGTCTTCCAAAACACAGTCTTTTGATTAATAAATTCTTTATTGTTGATGAAAACATAAGGTACATCCAAACTTCTTCCGAGTCGTTACTATATTCTTCATCGAACTCCAGCTTATCGCTTTAAACATTAGAAAATTTGTGTCTCTGTTACACTTCGCATGGTCGAAAGGTAAACCTCCATGCTGGTTCCAAACTAAACTAAAAACTAAGCTTCTGCGCAAGATACATAGCCCCAAACACGCCACAAAATACATCATGAATCCCACCCACAATATAACGGGCAGTCTAAAATTTAAAGACACATGCCATCGTTAATGACACGCAAAACAAGCCAAATGGCCACGACACGTGGTGAGAGATTACAGAACTCAGATATGCAAAGGGATCAGGGATATTGCATGATTTGCAGAAGGCTAGCGTGCAAGTAATTAGAAAAGGTTATTGCTTATTGTGAGAAGAAAAAAATAAAAATATGGAGGTTGGACTTTGGATTTGACTCCTTACTTAATGACATAAATGCAGAGTAAATTATACTGAAACCAGGAATGGGCGGGTTATCTTATAAAGCAAAGTCCGACAGGTTAAAGTTGTACCCACTACAGTTTAGAAGAGTGAAAAAGACAAGATTGAAATGTATAAGATCGTAGGGTGGATGTGGAAAGGCTGATTCCACTTGTTTAAAAATAAGGGATGACCAATTTAAGAGATTATTATTTTTTCTCTCAAAGGGTTGTGAGTCTTTAGAACTCTCTTCCTCAAAACACAGTGTTTGAATTATTTTAAGGCAGCGGTTGATAGATACTTGATAAGCAATGGGCGAAAGGGTATCAGAATTAGGAAGGAATGCAGATTGCAAATTATAATCCGATCAGCCATGAACATAATGAATTGTTGGATGATATGCTGCTTGAGTGGCCTACTCCTACACCAAGGTAACTCCTAATCAATGGATCTTTGGCTTATGAAAGGGTTCTTCAGCCAAATCATATGCAGCCACCTGGGCATTCTTTTAAACCTTATATTAGCGATGTTACAATACCCGATGTTGGGGAAGTCCAGAACAAGGGGTCACAGTTTAAGGATAAGGGGGAAATCTTTTAGGACCGAGATGAGGAAAACATTTTTCACACAGAGAGTAGTGAGTCTCTGGAATTCTCTGCCACAGAAGGTAGTTGAGGCCAGTTCATTGGCTATATTTAAGAGGGAGTTAGATGTGGCCCTTGTGGCTAAAGGGATCAGGGGGTATGGAGAGAAGGCAGGTACAGGATACTGAGTTGGATGATCAGCCATGATCATATTGAATGGCGGTGCAGGCTCGAAGGACCGAATGGCCTACTCCTGCACCTGTTTTCTATGTTTCTACCTACCTTCAGCGGCGCTGCAGTTCTGCCACTGGCGCCTTTTAGGTGGGGGGGGGGCGAGATTAAAATGCCGTTTTCTCCTGCCTGTCGGAGTCGAACTTTCTCAGGCTGTTCAGCTGCTGCAGAAAAATTGTTCCGACTTCCGTTCTCGGAACTTTAAAAAAAAAAATCGCGGGAGTAAATTAAAAAGCTACTTCTAACGCCGTCAACGCCTACAACGGGACGGATCTCACGTAGGGGACAAAACATAAGGTAAGTCGTTTGTTTTACATATAAACTTGGCTTCTTAGGATAACTTTAATCCAAATTTCATTGGCGAAAATGTGATTTTGGCCCCATACAAACCGGCAGTGTTTTTCCTGCCGATATGGGGATTAAAATCCCCGCAACCGCAACGTTCCAAATGATCGCGTTCCAGAAAAACCCACTCGCAAGATGATTTAAATGGCCATTAATTTACAGGTATTAAACATTAAATTCCTTCCATTTGGCCTATAAATCCATGATAATGAGATTTAAAAATTATGTTATATTGTGAATTCTTGTGTGAATGTTATTTGGACACTTAGGCTATTTAAAAATGTTAATCTATTCTTAAGAAATTGATAGATGTTTAGATCTAGTAATTTAATTTTGTAATTTGCTACAATTAGGTAACTAACTAATTATATGTTTTAATTTCAAGTCATCTAAGTAAGATTGTTTCAGAATGTTTCAATCTATAACAACTGAAAATTTCTTTCAGTTATCTTAATTTTTAAGAAAGTTATAACCATATAACAAATAACCATATAACAATTACAGCACGGAAACAGGCCATCTCGACCCTTCTAGTCCGTGCTGAACACGTATTCTCCCCTAGTCCCATATACCTGCGCTCAGACCATAACCCTCCATTCCTTTCCCGTCCATATAACTATCCAATTTATTTTTAAATGATAAAAACGAACCTGCCTCCACCACCTTCACTGGAAGCTCATTCCACACAGCCACCACTCTCTGAGTAGAGAAGTTCCCCCTCATGTTACCCCTAAACTTCTGTCCCTTAATTCTCAAATCATGTCCCCTTGTTTGAATCTTCCCTACTCTCAGTGGGAAAAGCTTATCCACGTCAACTCTGTCTATCCCTCTCATCATTTTAAAGACCTCTATCAAGTCCCCCCTTAACCTTCTGCGCTCCAAAGAATAAAGCCCTAACTTGTTCAACCTTTCTCTGTAACTTAGTTGCTGAAACCCAGGCAACATTCTAGTAAATCTCCTCTGTACTCTCTCTATTTTGTTGACATCCTTCCTATAATTAGGCGACCAAAATTGTACACCATACTCCAGAATTGGCCTCACCAATGCCTTGTACAATTTTAACATTACATCCCAACTTCTATACTCAATGCTCTGATTTATAAAGGCCAGCACACCAAAAGCTTTCTTTACCACCCTATCTACATGAGATTCCACTTTCAGGGAACTATGCACAGTTATTCCCAGATCCCTCTGTTCACCTGCATTCTTCAATTCCCTACCATTTACCATGTACGTCCTATTTTGATTTGTCCTGCCAAGATGTAGCACCTCACACTTATCAGCATTAAACTCCATCTGCCATCTTTCAGCCCACTCTTCCAACTGGCATAAATCTCTGTAGACTTTGAAAATATACTTCATTATCGACAACCCCACCTATCTTAGTATCATCTGCATACTTACTAATCCAATTTACCACACCATCATCCAGATCATTGATGTACATGACAAACAACAGTGGACCCAACACTTGTGGCACCCCACTAGTCACTGGCCTCCAACCTGACAAACAACCATCCACCATTACTCTCTGGCATCTCCCATTCAGCCACTGTTGAATCCATCTTGCTACTCCACCATTAATACCCAACAATTGAACCTTCTTAACCAACCTTCCGTGAGGAACCTTGTCAAAGGCCTTACTGAAGTCCATATATACAACATCCACTGCTTTGCCCTCATCAATTTCCCGAGTAACCTCTTCAAAAAATTCAAGAAGATTAGTCAAACATGACCTTCCAGGCACAAATCCATGTTGACTGTTCCTAATCAGACCCTGTTTATCCAGATGCTTATATATATTATCTCTAAGTATCCTTTCCATTAATTTGCCCACCACTGACGTCAAACTAACAGGTCTATAATTGCTAGGTTTACTCTTAGACCCCTTTTTAAACAATGGAACAACATGCGCAGTACGCCAATCCTCCGGCACTATTCCCGTTTCTAATGACATTTGAAATATTTGTCATAGCCCCTGCTATTTCTACACTAACTTCCCTCAATGTCCTAGGGATTATCCTGTCCGGACCTGGAGACTTATCCACTTTTATATTTCTCAAAAGTGTCAGTACTTCCTCTTCTTTGAATCTCATAGTTTCCATAGCTACTCTACTTGTTTCCCTTACCTCACATAATTCAATATCCTTCTCCTTGGTGAATACCGAAGAAAAGAAATTGTTCAATATCTCCCCCATCTCTTTTGGCTCTGCAGATAGCTGTCCCTCTAATGGACCAATTTTATCCCTCGTTATCCTTTTGCTATTAATATAGCTGTAGAAACCCTTTGGATTTACTTTCACCTTACTGCCAAAGCAACCTCATATCTTCTTTTAGCTTTTCTAATTTCTTTCTTAAGATTCTTTTTACATTCTTTATACTCCTCAAGCACCTCATTTACTCCATGCTGCCTATAATTATTGTAGATCTCTCTCTTTTTCCGAACCGTGTCCAATTTCCCTTGAAACCATGGCTCTTTCCAATTTTTACTATTTCCTTTCAACCGAACAGGGATATA
This sequence comes from Amblyraja radiata, assembly GCF_010909765.2. Lineage (NCBI taxonomy): Eukaryota > Metazoa > Chordata > Chondrichthyes > Rajiformes > Rajidae > Amblyraja > Amblyraja radiata. The sequence goes on along the minus strand of NC_045981.1, from coordinate 20,809,213 downwards.
AAGATTCTGTACTCTTAAAATTTCACCTTTAAATATCCTCCATTTCTCTTCCACATCGTTCCCATAAAACAAACTGTCCCACTTTATTCCTTTAAAATCCTTTCGCATCTCAAAGTTAGCCTTTCTCCAATCAAAAATCTCAACCCTAGGTCCAGTTCTGACCGTCTCCATAATTATATTGAAACTAATGGTATTGTGATCACTGGTCCCGAACTGTTCCCCAACGCATACCTCTGCCACCTGACCCGTCTCATACTTCTATGTATTGCTGCAAAAAACTATCCTGCACACATTTTACAAACTCCAACCCATCCAGCCCATTTACAGAATGTGTTTCCCAGTCTATATGTGGAAAATTGAAATCCCCCACAATCACTACCTTGTGCTTACTACTAATATCTGCAATCTCCTTACATATTTGCTCTTCCAATTCTCGCTCCCCATTTGGCGGTCTATAATACACCCCTATAAGTGTTGCTACCCCTTTCCCATTTCTCAGTTCCACCCAAATAGCCTCCCTAGACGAGCCCTCTAATCTATCCTGCCAAAGCACTGCTGTAATATCTTCCCTGATAAGCAATGCAACACCTCCACCTCTTGCCCCTCCAATTCTATCACACCTGAAGCAACGAAATCCTGGAATATTTAGTTTCCAATCACAGCCCTCCTGCAACCATGTTTCACTGATCTCCACAACATCATACTTCCAGGTGTCAATCCAGGCTCTAAGTTCATCCACCTTTCTTACAATGCTCCTAGCATTAAAATATACACATTTAAGAAACCCACCCTCTCTTATTCTCTGTTTATTGTCTTTTTCTTCTCTCTCCCCTACATTTTGGGTCAGAGTGCTACCATTCTCTGCCTCCTGCCTCACACACTGACTGCTAGCTTTCCCAATTTGAGTCCCTCCCCCCAACCATACTAGTTTAAAGTCTCCCCAGTAGCCTTTGCAAATCTCCCCGCCAGGATATTGGTCCCCCTCGAGTTCAAGTGCAACCCGTCCTTTCTGTACAGGTCGCACCTTCCCCAAAAGAGGTCCCATTGATCCAGAAACTTGAATCCATACCCACTGCACCAGTCCCTCATCCACACATTTATCCTCCACCTCGCTCCATTCCTACTCTCACTGTCGCGTGGCACAGACAGTAATCCTGAGATTGTTACCTTTGCAGTCCTTCTCGTTAACTCTCTACCTAACTCCCTAAATTCTTCTTTCAGGACCTCTTCTCTTTTTTTACCTATGTCGTTGGTACCTATATGTACCACAACCTCAGGCTCCTCTCCCTCCCATTTCAGGATTTCTTGGACACGTTCAGCCACATCCCTGACCCTGGCACCAGGGAGGCAAACTACCATCCGGGCTTTTGGGCTTTTGACTGTCCTCGATCACAGCTTTGTGTTAAGCCAATGGAAAAGCAATAGGGAACAAGATGCTAATTTCCGAGTATGAAAATGGCCATAACTTTTTTAATACTGAAGATATGAAAGTGAATTAGGTGTCAAATTAAACGTCTTTTTATGCTTTAACTGATGGGATAAATTACAGACTTGATTTTTAAAATCTCAAAATGTTGTAACATTGCTACATACAAACTCCGTAAAGACAGCACCCGTAGTCAGGATCTAACCCGGGTCTCTGGCGCTGTAAGGCAGCAACTCTATCGCTGTGTCACCCTTTTCTTGTTATCCACTCGAAATATAACGCAAACCATCCTTGTCCTGCCCATTAGACAATTCCACTCTCCACGTTCTTTACAATGGAGAGCAACAGTCGGCTCAATATTGGTGAATAAGAAGCTCGTCGCGCTATAGCTGTCTTGAATTGGGCGACCATGGTTCACAGTTGAGGGAATTGGTGCAAAATGCGACCAACTAAGTCTTGGCCCTGGGGACAGCATTGTTTCTCATTCACCAATAAGATTGAAATTTACCGCTAGGCAACTGCAGTGCTGCTCAAAGCCCCACCCTATTGCATTATTGCCTGGAAATCAATCTGACGGTTCCGTTCTGGCGAAGAACGTCATGGTGATTATACGTCAAGGTACAGAAGAACACGAAGCATTTAGGTTTTAAATGGCCATCATTAAATATAGATTTTGAACTCGGCCACAGAAAAAAAACAGTACACGCCTGGTCTAATGAAAGGGAATGTTTCCAATGTAATTGTAGTTATCTTGGTGAGTTTGAGGGATAAGGCGAACAACTGTTGTCGTGAACCGGCCCCCTCGTTCACCGCTGTTACCGCCGTGCCCGCGCGCCCCTCGCTGGGCGCTGCCCCCTCCCGTCGTGCCCGCGCGCCCCTCGCTGGGCGCTGCCCCCTCCCGTCGTGCCCGCGCGCCCCTCGCTGGGCGCCGCCCCCGCCGTTGCCAACGGTGAGGAGACCCGACCGTTTACCCATGACATCACCTCGCTTTGAACAAAGCCCAGCGCCGCGCGGCGTCCCGCCTCCCGGGACGTGACTGACAGCGCTTGCAACCAATCACGGCATCAAGGCCCGCCTACGGTTTGTTCCGTTGCCCAATGCGAGAAGGGGTGGTGGGGCTCTCGAGTTCGCGCCAATGGAAGCACGCGAGGGCGGGGCTGGGTTTATAAATAAGCGGCAGCGGACCGGGTGAACTGGCAGCTGGTTGTGGACACTGAAGAGGCAGTCGGCAAGCACAGCTGGAGATGACGACTACAACCATATACCAGGGCTTGGACTCCACAGGCCGCAGTAGCTCCAGGTAGCCTTGTGGGGGGGCGTCGGTCTTCCGAGTTGCCGTTGCCCTGGAGACGGGGTTTGCTGGAGGGGCGGGTTGCCCGCTCCGGTCCCCATCCCAGTCACCTGATCCGCTTCATCCCTCCCCGAACCGGGTCTCTTTCCTTTTTATCGCCTCTCCTACAATAATCTGCCCCGTCCACCGAGCTGTCCTGACTCGTGTTCGGGTTTCCTTGGAGCCACGTATGTTGGTTCGACCCCCGCCCGTCGCAAGTCTGGGCGTTGTTTCCGACTCCTTGATGTATTGTTAAAATCAATTCGAGCCTTGTTCCTCGAGGCAGACGTATTTGGTGCGGTTTGTCTATAACAGTCAAAGATACCGGCCGAGTTGGGATTATTGGACGACATGATAACGGCTTGGTGATATGTGCACATGATTAAAACCGTGCCGCAACAGTTTTGATTGGAGAAAATGAACCGTCCGAAATGCGTTATAACGGCTCTGCGTGAATGTAATGAAATGGTTAGTTCTGACAATGTTAACAATAGTGATCCTTAAGGACAATCCCTACCCATCTTTTGTTCGTTTTTTTAAATATAAGGACCTGATGCTGATGGTGTACTTAGTGAATATATAGGGTCCGCAGAGCCTCGAAATGACCAACTGTATAATATTTGAAATGTCGCTGTAAAATGGCCCTGTTCCAAAATGATGGGTGGGTCCTTCTTCCATTGTCTGAGTGCAAACCTGCAATGTTCAGACATATACAGCCACATTTGTGCAACTTTTATTTTAAAGGCGCTGGCATGGCTGATCGTGGATCGTAATCCCCCATTAGCTGAAGTGTACACATTGTACATGTAAAAAGACAGACTGGTTGAAGAGCTTTTGATAGGCTTTGTGTAATTTCTTAGACAAAAACAAGTTGCTTATAAATGTTTGCAATCCAGATATGGTTAATTAAAGATTGTGAATATGCATGAGTGAATGTGCTTTGTTCTGTTTGTGAATTTAATACACAGGTTTAGTAACTATAGAAGCTAATGGTTGCTGGGGACTGGAGGCCAGAAAATAACACCCTATTTGAAGAAGAGGGAGGAGAACTGGGGACAAACCTGCGAGTTTGATGTTATTAGTTATGAAAGTGCTGGATTTAACAATGGTGCAGGTAGCAGTGCCAGAAACTTGGGTTCAATCCTGACCTCGGGTACTGATTGTGTAGCGTTTGCACGTTCCCGCTGTGACTGTTAGTTTCCTCCCATGTCCCAAACACATTTGCAGGTTTAACAGCCTCTGTAAAATGCCCTTAGTACATAGGGAATAGATGTGAAAGTGGGATATGAATGGGCAATTGGTGGTTGGTGTGGACTTGGTGGGCCGAAGGGCCTGTTTCCAAGCTGTATCTTTCAATCAATCAAAAAATAGTGGAGAGAAAATGGTGGATTGCACAATTGGCATGGATTCATAAAAGGGCTATCATACCTGACTAATTAGAGTTCTTTCCTTTTGATTCATAACACAGATTAGTTGGGGTGAAATGGTGGATGTGGTGTATTTGTATTTTCAGATTATTTCAAAAAGGACCTACACCAGTTAGCCATCAAGATTAGAGGATATGAAGACACAATAAACTGCAAATGCTGGGATCTTGAGCTAAGCACAAGACTGCTCTACTGTTTTATGCAGCTCACAATTTTCTTGGTTGAATTCAGTGGGTCAGGCAGGGTCTGAAGAAGGGTCCCAGCCCGATATGTCATCTATTCATTCACTCCCCAGATGCTGCCTGGCTCACTGAGGTCTTCCAGCATTTATGGAATGTTAAATTAGGGTTATAATGACATGGACTGAGAATTAATGAGTAGATAAAACAAAATGTGATTGGGTTGGTTGGTTTTAAGTAGTCAGACTGACTAGTAGGCATAGTAGAGATTGGCCTTTGGTGCCCTACATAATCACAACCACAATCTTTGTCAGTGACTTGACTGCGGGGAATAGATGTCATTTCTAAACTTGCAAAACCAGGTGGGATGGTGAGCAGAGAGAAAGTTGTAAGGGGACTTCAGTGTGATATGGTCATACTGAGTGAATGGATGAGAGCATGACAAATATAATATGTGGAGAAACATGTGAGATGCATATAACAGTAAAGCAAAGTCTTGGTTTTCAAATGGTAACATATTGGTAAATGTTGATATCGGGGGAGGGTGGGGGAGGGGCACAATCAGGCAGGCAAATTAAATATTGGCCATTTTACAAAAAAAATCTCAGTATAGGAGTTAATGTCTCATAACGTCTTGGGAGGCTACAAATGGAGGGTTATATATGGGTTTTGGTCACCATTCCGAAAAAACAGATACACATGACATAGGATGTTAGGAATTATGATTCATTAGACGGGCTGCAGAAATGGTGAATTTGTTGTAGATGCAGTCATCCAATTGATAGATTATTGAGGGAAGTTGGATCAACGGAACTGTGCAGCTCTGCATTTTGTAGCTTTTAACTTCTTTTTGTGCTCTTACTCACTGTTCTCAATGGGATGACATCTACAGTTTATCCCCACTGCAACACTGTCCTTACCCTATTAAAGATATTTATTTTGTCGTCTACATTCCCCTCCTATCCTGTATGATGGTAGTCATTTGTACTGCAGTACAGTGAAAAACTTTTATTTGCATACTATCCAATTACATTAGATCATACTGTACATGAGTACAATCAATCCGTACACATGTACAACGGGTGTTACAAAGCGAAATACCTGGGTTCAGAATATACTTTTACTGCATAGTAGTTTAATAGTTATGGGGCAAAGGTCCACATGCCCAAAGAAGGTTAGCTGGAAGATTGGGACCATCATCTAATTTATGGGAGGACTGTTCAGTAGTCCGATAACAGGGGAAGAAACTGTTCAATTCAGATGGTATGTGGTTCCAAACTGCCCAACAGGAGAGGGGAGAAGTGGAATGACGAATGAAAACAGTCCCTGATTATGTTGGCTACTTTCCCGAGGCAATGTGAATTGCAGATGGAGTCGATTGGAGGGTGGGTGGTATCTGCGTGATGGAGTGGACTCCTGCACCTTGTGTCTATTGACTATATCTGCAACTCTCTGTAATTTCTGTGGTCTTGTGCAGTTGTTCCCAAACCAAGCTGTAATGCAACCTGATAATATGCTTTCTGTGGATGTTGGTAAGTGTGGTTGGAGACATGCCAAATCTCAGTCTTCTGAAGAAATAAGGCCATGATGTTCTTTATTGGCCATAGCTTCCATATGGTTGGTCCAGGCCCAATGCGTGCTATTTCTGCCAAGGAACTTAATGCTTATTTGTTACCATTTCTGCTCCAGCAGTATTGATGCTAATTGGGGTATATACTACCCCACACTTCCAGAAGTCAATAACCATCTTGCTGCCATTGAAGGAGGTTGCATCTCTGGAGAGAAGGAATGGGTGATATTTCTGGTCAAGATCCTTCTTCAGACGGAAGATGTCTGAAGGATGGTCATAACCCGAAACGTCACCCATTCCTTCTCTCCAGGGATGCTGCCTGTCCGGCTGAGTCACTCCAGCATTTTTGTCTATCTTCGGTGTAAACCAGCATCTGCAGTTCCTTCCTACACATTTTGAAGGAGAGGGTGTTGTTTTGATAAAATGTTACTATGCCCTCTACATTCTTCCTGACCTCCATCTTGTTATTGTTTAAGATCCAGCAGTACTGTGGTGCCATCTGCAAACTTGTACATGGCGTTAGAACAGAACTTGCCCCCCACTGTCATGAGTATATAGGGAGGAAGAGGCTGAGAACACATCTTGAAGCACTTTAGCATGGTGGATGTCAGGGCCACTGGATGGTAGTCATCAATGCACACCAACTTGACTTTCCATGATAGTGGACATCTTAAAGTAATTGGAGATCTCAAAATGAATTAGTGAGAAGTTAAAGATGTCTGAATGTTTCTGCCTGCAGCTAGTACAACTTGCATTACTCCGAGTAGAGTAAATTTTTTTTAGTTTAGATATGTGTGTGGAAACACGCCCTTCAACCCACAAAGTCTATGTTGACCAGCAATCACCCGTACACAAGTTCTATGCTACACACTAGGGGCAATTTGCCAATTAACCTACAAAACTGCATATCTTTAGAATGTGGGAGGAAACCGAAGCACCTGGAGGAAACCCACATGGTCACATGGAAAACATGCAAACTCCATAAAGAGAGCATGATGCTGGAATAATGAACCGTTTTGGCAGTTGATCATGGTAAACACTCCAATGATGGCTCATGCTTTCTAAGATGTTTCAAGAGATTCAACATGTCTCTGAAGACTAACTAATTTTGACACATGCACGGTAGAAAGTATCCTGATTGGCCATGCCATGATGCAACCAATTTAGTTTTATTATTGTTGCGTATACCAAGGTACAGTGAAAAGCTATTTGTGTGCTATCCAGTCAAAGAAAAGACTATGATGACAAAAAAAACTGTCCACAGTACAAAGGGTACCACATTTAGTACAAGATAAAACCCAATTAAAGGTAATTCAGTTCTCCATTGAGATAATGGGAGGTCAGGGCCACACTCTAGCTGATGAGAGGATTGTTTTAGTTGCAAGACGAAAGGGAAGAAACTGTCTCTGAATCTGGAGGTATGCGTTTCCAAACTTCTCTATTTCTTGCCTGATGGGAGAGGGGCAGTGATGAGGTAGTGTGAGACCCGTCTTTGATTATGCTGATGGCCTTGCTGAGCCAGCATGATGGAATCAATGGAACGGAGGTTGCTTGTGTGATTGTCTGTGCTGCATCCACTACTCTACAATTTCATGCAGTCTTGGATGGAGCTGTCCCCAAACCATGCTGTGATGCACCTAATAAAATGTTTTCAAAAGCGCATCTGTAAATGTTGGAGAGGGTTATTGGGGACACGCTGAACTTCCCTAGCCTTCTAAGAAAGTAGTGATGTTGATGTGCTTTGTTGACCATAGCTTTGATGTAGCTGGTCCAGGCCAAATTGCTGATGATATTTATTTCGAGAAATTCCTAATTGTTCTATTTGATCTTATTTGATTGTCCACGCCAGGTTGATTGCATTCGTCAAAACAGGGCGGACCACGTGAAGGTTGCAATCTCCCGCCCCTGCACAGCACTTGTTTGCATACAAATGCTTAGATCTATTTGAGTTAATTGGTTGTTGTAGAGAAATGAGATTTACGGAATTTTGTTTTTTATTTTCCAAGTAGAGTGTTGCAGCCTCCTGGTGGCGGATCCAGCATCTCATTCGGGGTGGAGGAAAATGTCAAACCTGTGCATTCTCGACCAAGCAAAACTGCGTCCAATATCTTTGGACCACCAGTGGACAGCCAGCCTGCGGCACGAAGAACCAACCCACCAGGTTCAGTTTGATGTTTTGTACCTAGTACCTAAAATAAGCTTGGAGTTGACAGAAGTTAATTTCTATCTTGTGTGTTCCTTGTTCTCTCACAAGCACATTGAGATTTATTGAAACTAATCTGGTGTAGAGAGCTATACACTAAGTTGTACGTATGCTTGTTTTTATTCTCTAGTTATTCTTTATGCCATTAATCTTAGTAATAGTCTGTAAGTAAAGCTTTCTGCAGGATATTATTTGGTAAGTGACTAATAAGCAGACATCCTGTTTAATCTTAACCAATGATACAGATCAGTAAGAGTATTTAATTTTTTAATGTTTGAAGTAAAAATACTCAGCAAACATTTAATTCAAAGTTCTACAGGGTCTTGCAGTTGTACAGGGTCTTGGTGAGACCACACCTGGAGTATTGTGTACAGTTTTGGTCTCCTAATCTGAGGAAAGACATTGTTGCCATAGAGGGAGTACAGAAAAGGTTCACCAGACTGATTCCTGGGATGTCAGGACTTTCATATGAAGAAAGACTGGATAGACTCGGCTTGTACTCGCTAGAATTTAGAAGATTGAGGGGGGATCTTATAGAAACTTCCAAAATTCCTAGGCTAGATGCAGGAAGATTGTTCCCGATGTCCAGAACAAGGACAGTTTAAGGATAAGGGGGAAATCTTTTAGGACCGAGATGAGAATTTTTTTTTTCACACAGAGTGGTGAATCTCTGGAATTCTCTGCCACAGAAGGTAGTTGAGGCCAGTTCATTGGCTATATTTAAGAGGGAGTTAGATGTGGCCCTTGTGGCTAAAGGGATCAGGGGGTATGGAGAGAAGGCAGGTACAGGATACTGAGTTGGATGATCAGCCATGATCATATTGAATGGCGTGCAGGCTCGAAGGGCTGAATGGCCTACACCTGCACCTATTTTCTATGTCTATGTTTCAAGTGTGGCCCCTTGTCATTGATTTATTATGGTGCAGGAGCAGGCCACTTGGCCCATGGTTCATGTCTTTTTTAAAAGCACTGCAGTCAATCACATTGATTGATTTGAAATCATTTTTCATTCTCTTTCTCCCCCCCCCCCCTCCATAACCCTTGTAAACAGTGAGTGCCATGTTATCAATGCCTTTTAATTTAAAAGGTACCTCATCCTCTTGCATCAGTTCCATAAAACTTCAAAACTAGGCCATCTGGTCATTATGCCATCAGCTAATGGAAACAGTTCATCTGTGTACCTTATCTAAACTAGTTAGTACCTGGTGCAAGGGGACAGATAACTTGGTGACATGGTGTCGGGACAATAACTTCTTCAATGTTAGCAAGAAAAAGGAGCTAGTTATTGATTTCAGGAAATATGGTAGTATACAAGCCCCCAATCAGCTTCAATGGTGTGGAACTGGAAAAAGTTGAGAGCCTCAAGTTCTTTAGTGTTATTATTACCAATGATCTGTTGTCGACCAACCACATAGATGCGGCTGGAAAGAAGGCATACCACGCCTTTACCTCGGGCATATCTCCTTCCATCGTCGGAAGCATACTGTTGAGTTGCATCACAGCTATGTTTGGGAACAGCTCTTAAGACCTCAAGAAATTGCAGGGAGTTGTAGATGTAGCCATGTCCATCACACAGACCCGGCATCCCACCATTTACTCCGTTGTTTGTTTTCTTTGTGTGTATGTGTGTGCACACTGAACTTTTTTCCTCTTGTTTATTATATTGTTTACAGTGTACTATGTTTACATATTCTGTTGTGCTGCAGCAAGTAAGAATTTAATTGTTCTATCTGGGACATATGACAATAAAACACTCTTGGCTCTTTTGATCAACACTTCATGCTGCCTCAGAAAACCAGCCAACCTAATCAAAGATTTGTCCCACCCTGGTTATTCCTCCTGCTCCCATCCAGCAGACAGTACAGGAGCTTGAAAGCATCTACTGCCAGACTTTGGAACAGCTTCTTTCTCCTGTTATCAAGCTTCTGGGCGATCCTTCTATAAACAAGGGTACTGTCTGATTCACCTCTGTCCCCATTGAGGATATTGGACTTTATGGAACTGATGCACTCCAAGGCTGTGAATTATATTCTGCACTCTATCTTTCCCAGTGCTCCATCTGTTGTACTTTAGTTTGACTAGATTGTATCTGTTTGGTATATCTGATCTATTTGGATAGAATGCAAAACAAAACTTTTCATTATGTACATGTGACAATATTAAACCTTGCCTAACCCCAATCAAACTTTCCTTTGTTTCAAGGAAAATCAATTGCAGCCTCAAACTAATTTTGTAGCTAAAATTCCTCATTCCTAGAATTATCCTGGTAAATCTGTGTCTTCCCAACAACTTGAACATCTTCCTAGAGTGGTAACCTGATCGAAATGCAATTACTGGTTATAGCCTAACTAGAGCTTTATAAACATTTAACTTAATTCCCTGCTTTTGTACTTTCTATTTCTTTGAATATGTTATGCTAACTTCTGGTTTGCCACCTTCAAAGATTTTTGCAGAGCTCTCAGCGTTCTGTTTCTGCACACTCTTGAACTATACTGTTCACTATGTCATCTCACCTTCCTGATTGCCAAAATATGTTGCCTTGTATTGTAACTAATACATTAATGTACATATTATCGGGACGACAGATGGCACAATGGGCTACGTGTTCGGCTGGCAACCGGAAGGTAGCCGGTTCGAATCCCGCTTGGAGTGCATACTGTAGTTGTGTCCTTGGGCAAGACACTTCACCCACCTTTGCCTGTGTGTGAGTGATTGGTGGTGGTCGGAGAATGGCAGCCACGCTTCCGTCAGTCTGCCCCAGGGCAGCTGTGGCTACAGAAGTAGCTTACCACCACCGAGTGTGACTGAGGAGAGAATGAATAATGCGATGTAAAGCGCCTTGAGTATTAGAAAGGCGCTATATAAATCCCATCCATTATTATTATTATTATTATATTACTGTTGTAATTTGTCTTAATATATTTACAATCTAAATTTGAATCTAAAGGCTGAATGCATCAAGGGTTCCAAAAAATGTATTGCTGATAAATTGTACTGTTCCTTGGTTTAAAACATCAGACTCCAAAATCATCTTAAAACTGTCAGGACTGTAGGAGGAACATGATGTTAGAGATTGAGTTTTTAATGTAATTGCAGTCTTATCTAGTCGTGCAGATGAATGTCAGCATTTGAGAAGCAGGATAAGTTTTCTGAAATGAGCAACACTGAATTTTCTTTCATCGTCAGAATGGTCCTTTATTGTATTATATGTAGACTTCATATGTGGAGATTGTTTGCTACAAATCACTGCATGAAAGATAACAAATAATAAATTCCCAGTTGATGATGCTTTAATGTTGTAGAACCTATCATTGTTAATTTTAATAAGTATAATTAAGTATAATTTGTCCATAATGACTCAGCCAAAGGATGAGACATTGGAGCAGGTGATTTAAAGCTTAATTATAGTTGAGCCCGAGGCAGCTTTCCCCTCCAATCTGCAGATGCATTTGTCTGAACACACTGGTAGAAGTAACCACCATGTCATTCTTGTGTAGATGGGCCTGTCTTCATGTTGAGGAACCTCCCTGTTCTGATACACTGCAATCATGACCCGGACATGATCTGACCGCTCAAAACGGGCTACTCAAAGAGCTGCAGGTATGCTGAGCAGCATGCATTTGATAATGCTAAGCGATTCCCACAACTAGTAGAGCACGTAAACGTCCTGCAATCCTGCTGCATCTGCAGTGCCCTCCATAATGTTTGGGACAAAGACCCATCATTTATTTATTTGCCTCTGTACTTCACAATTTGAGATTTGTAATAGAAAAAAATCACATGTGGTTAAAGTGCACAGTGTCAGATTTTATTAAAGACAATTTTTATATATTTTGGTTTCACCATGTAGAAATTACAGCTGTGTTTATACATAGTCCCCCCCCCCCCCCCACCAATTTCAGGCCACCGTAATGTTTGGGACACATGGCTTAACAGGTGTTTGTAATTGCTCAAGTGTGTTTAATTGCCTCCTTAATGCAGGTATAAGAGAACTCTCAGCACCTAGTCTTTCCTCCAGTCTTTCCGTCACCTTTGGAAACTTTTATTGCTGTTTATCAACACGAGGACCAAAGTTGTGTCAATAAAAGTCAAAGAAGCCATTATGAGTGAGAATCAAGAATAAAACTGTTAAGAGACATCAGCCAAACATTAGGCTTACCAAAATCAACTGTTTGGAACATCATTAAGAAGAAAGATAGCACTGGTGAGCTTACTAATCACAAAGGGACTGGCAGGCCAAAGAAGACCTCCACAGCTGATGACAGAAGAATTCTCCCCAAACACCTGTCCGACAGATGAGAAACACTCTTTAGGAGTCGGGTGTGGATTTGTCAATGACCACTGTCCACAGAAGACTTCATGAACAGAAATACAGAGGCTACAACACTGCAAGATGCAAACCACTGGTTAGCTGGAAAAATAGGATGGCCAGGTTACAGTTTGTCAACTTAAAAGAGCAAACACAGTTCTGGAAAAAGGTCTTGTGGACAGATGAGACGAAGATTAACTTGTATCAGAGTGATGGCAAGAGCAAAGTATGGAGGAGAGAAGGAACTGCCCAAGATCCAAAGCATACCACCTCATCTGTGAAACACGGTGGTGGGGGTGTTATGGCCTGGGCAAGTATGGCTGCTGAAGGTACTGGCTCACTTATCTTCATTGATGATACAACTGCTGGTGGTCATAGTATAATGAATTCTGAAGTGTATAGACACATCCTATTTGCTCAAGTTCAAACAAATGCCTCAAAACATTGGCTGGTGGTTCATTCTACAGCAAGAAAATGATCCCAAACATACTGCTAAAACAAAGCTAAAAAAAATGGTCAATTCTTGAGTGTCCAAGTCAATCACTCGATCTGAACCCAATTGAGCATGCCTTTTATATGCTGAAGAGAAAACTGAAGGGGACTAGCCCCAAAACAAGCATAAGCTATAGATGGCTGCAATACAGGCATGGCAGAGCATCACCCAAGAAGATGCCCAGCAACTGGTGATGTCCATGAATCGCAGACTTCAAGCAGTCATTGCATGCAAAGTATATGCAACAAAATATTAAACATAACTACTTTCATTTACATTACATTGATGTGCTCCAAACATTATAGTGCCCTGAAATGGGGGGACTATGTATAAACACTGCTGTAATTTCTACACGGTGAAACCAAAATGTATTAAAATGGCCTTTATTAAAATCTGACAATGTGCACTTTAACCACATGTGATTTTTTTTTTTCTATTACAAATCTCAAATTGTGGCCTACCGAGGCAAATAAAGAAATTTGCCTCTTTGTCCCAAACATTAAGGAGGGCACTGTATATGTTGAGAGCAATGTCTGCTGTGATAGTTAAGCCCATCCTGCAGTTTAACAGTGCTACTGAAAATACTCAGGCATTGAATGGCAGGGACTAATTTTAAGCAGTGTTGCGCAGCCAAATATTGCCGCCTCTGCTATTTTGTGTTGTTGATCATCCTTGAAGCAAGTGGTTTACTGGGTACCATTCATTGATGAAACATTGAAATCTTCAAGTAATGAAGTGCCAAGATAGGTATTTAAGTTAATTCATTTATTTTTATAGGTGGAAAAAGTAGTGGTATCTTTGGAGCAGCTTCCAGTGAAACAGCAGATTCAAAGCAACGGAGAAATCCTCCTGGTGGCAAGACAAGCGGCATATTTGACACTGTGAAAAAGCCTCCCAACACTCTGGTAAACTCAAACTTATCATGGAACTGATCATACTAGATTTGTAGCATGTTTTGCTGCAGGATATCTGGTACCCTGCAGTGCATTAGCTTGACGTTGTCTTGGGACAATTGTACTGTTCTTGCCCTTTTAGCAAGCCACTTGTCATTAGTTTTGGAAGGGCGTCGAGCACCAATCTATTAAAAGCAAATAAATGTTGCTATGGGTGAAGTGTAATATGTCACAATCCATATCCTTCCACATAATTTATTTTCTGTTTGTTTGAAACCTGGTGTGACTAAGTTGTACAAACATAGTATAGATTCTACAGCAGAGCTAACACTGCCCTTTTTCAGTCCTTACAATTATTTTGATAAATTGTATTTTTAAGGCAGGTGTGCCATGTGCTAATTCATATCAAAGTGATTCTGCTGTTTTTGTTAATGCAATTGGCTATTACATTTGTCCACATCATTCCTACTTTGCATTCTGTTGACTGCTGTTGATTAGCCATGTTTGTTTGGAGGAAATACATTTCATTTTGGACTATAGGGCATTTTTCTCTCCACTCTGCATTGCATCCTGATGATACTTCTCTACACATGTTTGGCCATTCATTCCAATATATTTGTAGATATTCAAGACTATCTCTTCACATCTTTCCATCCCCACTTTCATTCTCTTTGAAAATCAAGGATAGGTATACTTGACATTACCTCATGCACTCTAATTATTTCACTTAAATTCTTATTTCCTACCACATGTTACTTTAGCAAGTCACCTTTCCATTTTCTATATTCTATCTACTTTATTTTCTCTTTAGCCCATCTCATCCATGCTGACCAAGGTGCCTACCTGACTGAACTAGGTGAATGCCTAACCCTTTGCCTGGGCCATATCCGTTCCTATCCGTGTACCTGTTCAAGTACACATTAACTGTTTTCATTTTACTTTCCTCTACCACTTTATCCAACAGCTCTTTCCCATGTACCCACTCCCATCTGTGGGAATAACTTTTCTTTGGGTCCCTTTTTAAAATGTTCCCCTCGCGCCCTTCTTTGTATGTCTAATTTAAAATGTTTTCTTGAGCAAGGAGTTACTACTCAATGTCTGATTCTAACCTAATATCAGCATTGATTGATCTAATGTTTCATCTAAATATGCATTTCTCTCCACCTTTTGATTTTTGTGAACTTTAATTGAAAGATCACTTAACACTTTATTTTTAGCAACCAGACCTTTCACTACTTTTTGAACAAGAAAATATTGATGAAAATGACTTAATCGGCGTATCATTTTTAATTCTATATTTGGGCAATTATAACATTTGACTTTGTTCCTACAATTTGGTGCATTTCGGGTGTTCTGCATGCCTTGGATAGTAACTTCACATACTGGTTGTGGATTTGCATCCCATTCTAGAGACTTCAAGCACAGGTGTACTATACTGTACATGGTATGTTTTACTTGAGACATTGACCTAAACATACATAAATGTACTATTGAACAGGTGTCCCAAGTATGCATTTCTATGTCATGTCAATTTCTACGCCTTGTCCATTTCATTGCCATGTAAATCAATGGGCAGCCGCTACGGCGCTATGGTAGAGTTGCTGCCTTACAGCACAAGCAGTGCCAGACACCCTGGTTCGATCCCAACTATGGGTGTTGTCTGTACGAAGTTTGTACTTTCTCCTCGTGACTGCGTGGGTTTTATCTGAGACCTTCGGTTTCCTCCCACACTCCAAAGACGTCCAGGTTTGTAGGTTAATTGGCTTGGTGTAAATGTAAGTTGTCCCTGTGTGTAGGATCGTTTTAATGTGCAGGGATTGCTGGTCATTCCACACTATCCTAAACTAAATCCTTTTTTTTCCTGATTTAATTGCAGAGTTCTGGTTAATTGTACCAGTCCTGCTGAAAATTGGTTCAATATAGATGGCTTTTCTGGTTTGTTTGTCTTGGCTACGAGTTAGCTTTACCTAAATTTAGCTCTGAGTATGTGAACTTTTAATTTTTCCCATTTGGTAGATTTGAACATAATGACACATTTGTACCATTTAAGTACTGGCTAACTCTGAAATCTTCGGCAATATGTACCGTTTGTCATTTCACCCACTGAGTCTCTTGGGTGTGCTTGTAAATCTATTTCATAACTTGTTTGTATTCAGTTTGATAGTAACTAAAATGAGAACTGATTCTTAATGCATTAC